>NC_053026.1:71096532-71252461 GCF_003073215.2 Triticum urartu | reverse complement strand
CTTCTATTGGTGTAGGTGCCACAGGAACAACTTCATGTGCCCTGCTACACACTAGTTGAAGTGACGGTTCAATAACCTCATCAAGTCTCCACCATCCTCCCACTCAATTATTTCGAGAGAAACTTTTCCTCGAGAAATGACCCATTTCTAGAAACAATCACTTTTGCTTCCGGATCTGAAATAGGAGGTATACCCAACTGCTTTGGGTATTCTATGAAGATGCATTTATCCGCTTTGGGTTTGAGCTTATCAGCCTGAAACTTTTTCACATAAGCGTCGCAGCCCCAAACTTTTAAGAAACGATGGCTTAGGTTTTTCTAAACCATAGTTCATACGGTGCCATCTCAACGGAATTGCGTGGTGCCCTGTTTAAAGTGAATGGGGTTGTCTCTAATGCCTAACCCATAAACGATAGTGGTAATTCGATAAGAGACATCATGGTATGCACCATATCCAATAGGGTGCAGTTATGATGTTCGGACACACCATCACACTATGGTGTTCCAAGCGGTATTAGTTGTGAAACAATTTCCACAATGTCTTAATTGTGTGCCAAACTCGTAACTCAGATATTCATCTCTATGATCATATCATAGACATTTTATCCTCTTGTCACGATGATCTTCAACTTCACTCTAAAATTACTTAAACCTTTCAATAATTCAGACTTGTGTTTCATCAAGTAAATATACTCAGCATCTACTCAAATCATCTGTGAAGTAAGAACATAACGATATCCACTGCGTGCCTCGGCACTCATTGGACTGCACGCATCAAAATGTATTACTTCCAACAAGTTGCTTTCTTGTTCCATCTCACTGAGAACGAGGCCTTTCAGTCATCTTGCCCATGTGGTATGATTTGCATGTCTCAAGTGATTCAAAATCAAGTGAGTCCAAACGATCCATCTGTATGGAGTTTCTTCATGCATATATACCAATGGACATGGTTCGCATGTCTCAATCTTTTCAAAAACGAGTGAGTTCAAAGATCCATCAACATGGAGCTTCTTCATGCGTTTTATACCAACATGACTCAAATGGCAGTGCCACAAGTATGTGGTAGTATCATTACTATATTATATCTTTTGGCATGAACATGTGTATCACTACGATCGAGATTCGATAAACCATTCATTTTAGGTGCAAGACCATTGAAGGTATTATTCAAATAAACAGAGTAACCATTATTCTCCTTAAATGAATAACCATATTGCGATAAACATAATCCAATCATGTCTATGCTCAATGCAAACACCAAATAACAATTATTTAGGTTTAACACCAATCTCAATGGTAGAGGGAGCATGCGATGCTTGATCATATCAACCCTTGAAACACTTCCAACACATATCGTCATCTCACCTTCAGCTAGTCTCCGTTTATTCCGTAGCCTTTTATTTCAAGTTACTAACACTTAGCAACTGAACCGGTATTTTAATACCCTGGTGCTACTAGGAGTACTAGTAAAGTACATATTAATTTAACGTATTTCCAAAATACTTCTGTCGACATTGCCAGCCTTCTCATCTACCAAGTATCTAGGGTAGTTCTGCTTCAGTGACTGTTCCCCTCATTACAGAAGCACTTAGTCTCGGGTTTGGTTCAACCTTGGGTTTCTTCACTAGAGCAGCAACTGATTTGCCGTCTCATGAAATATCCCTTCTTTCCCTTGCCCTTCTTGAAACTAGTGGTTTAACCATCAACAATTGATGCTCCTACTTGATTTCTATTTTCGCGGTGTCAAACATCGCGAATTGCTCAAGGATCATCATGTCTATCCCTAATATGTTATAGTTCATCATGAAGCTCCAATAGCTTGGTGGCAATGACTATGGAGAACTATCACTATCTCATCTGGAAGATTAAGTCCCACTCGATTCAAGCGATTGTAGTACTCAGACAATCTGAGCACATACTCAATGATTGAGCTTTTCTCCCTTAGTTTGCAGGCTTAAGAAACTTGTCAGAGGTCTCATACCTCTTGACGTGGGCACTAGTCTGAAATCCCAATTTCAGTCTTTGAAACATCTCATATGTTCTGCGACGTATCAAAAACCGTCTTTGGTGCCACAATTCTAAACTGTTAGCATTACGCATTGAACTATCACGTAGTCATCAAAACGTGTATGTCAGATGTTTCCCAACATCTATAGACATGCTCGAGGTTCAACACACTGAGCGGTGCATTAACGACATAACCCTTCTGTGCAGCAATGAGGACAATCCTCAGTTCACGGACCCAGTCCGCATAATTGCTACTGTCAACTCTCAACTAAATTTTCTCTAGGAACATATCTAAAACAGTAGAACTAAAGCGTAAGCTACGACATAATTTGCAAAGTCCTTTTGACTATGTTCATGATAATTAAGTTCATCTAATCAAATTATTTAATGAACTCCCACTTAGATAGACATCCCTCTAGTCATCTAAGTGATACATGATCCGAGTCAACTAGGCCGTGTCCGATCATCACGTGAGACGGACTAGTCATCATCGGTTAACATCTTCATGTTGATCGTATCCACTATATGACTCATGTTCGACCTTTCGGTCTTCCGTGTTCCGAGGCCATGTATGTACATGCTAGGCTCGTCAAGTTAACCTAAGTGTATTGCGTGTATAAATCTGGCTTACACCCGTTGTATGCGAACGTTAGAACCTATCACACCCGGTCATCACGTGGTGCTTCGGAACAATGGACCTTAGCAACGGTGCACATTTAGGGGGGAACACTTTCTTGAAATTTTAGTGAGGGATCATCTTATTTATGCTACCGTCGTTCTAAGCAAATAAGATGTAAAACATGATAAACATCACATGCAATCAAATAGTGACATGATATGGCCAATATCATTTTGCTCCTTTTGATCTCCATCTTCGGGGTGCCATGATCATCATCGTCACCGGCATGACACCATGACCTCCGTCATCATGATCTCCATCATCCTGTCTTCATTAAGTTGTCTCGCCAACTATTACTTCTACTACTATGGCTAACGGTTAGCAATAAAGTAAAGTAATTACATGACGTTTATGTTGACACGCAGGTCATAAATAAATTAAGACAACTCCTATGGCTCCTGCCGGTTGTCATACTCATCGACATGCAAGTCGTGATTCCTATTACAAGAACATGATCAATCTCATACATTACATATATCATTCATCACATCCTTTTGGCCATATCACATCACACGGCATATGCTGCAAAAACAAGTTAGATGTCCTCTAATTGTTGTTGCAAGTTTTTACGTGGCTGCTACAGGTTTGTAGCAAGAACATTTCTTACCTATGCCAAAACCACAACGTGATATGCCAATTTCTATTTACCCTTCATAAGGACCCTTTTCATCGAATCCGATCTGACTAAAGTGGGAGAGACAGACACCCGCTAGCTACCTTATGCAACTAGTGCATGTCAGTCGGTGGAACCAGTCTCACGTAAGCGTACGTGTAAGGTCGGTCCGGGCCGCTTCATCCCACGATGCCGCCGAATCAAGATAAGACTAGTAACGGCAAGTAAATTGACAAAATCGACTCCCACAACAACTTGTGTTCTACTCGTGCATAGAAACTACGCATAGACCTAGCTCATGATGCCACTGTTGGGGAACGTAGCAATAATTCAAAATTTTCTACGCATCACAAAGATCAATCTATGGAGTAATATAGCAACGAGGGGAAGGAGTGCATCTTCATACCCTTGAAGATCGCTAAGCGGAAGCGTTCAAGAGAACGGGGTTGATCGAGTCGTACTCGTCGTGATCCAAATCACCGATGACCAAGCGCCGAATGGACGGCACCTCCGCGTTCAACACACGTACGGTTGGGAGAGTCGTCTCCTCCTTCTTGATCCAGTAAGGGGAGAGGAGAGGTTGATGGACATCCAGCAACACGACAGCGTGGTGGTGGAAGTAGCGGGATCTCGGCAAGGCTTCGCCAAGCACCAACGAGAGGGAGAGGTGTCACGGAGGGAGAGGGAGGCACCAGGGACTTGGGTGCGGCTGCCCTCCCTCCCGCCCCCCACTATATATAGGGCCCCTAAGGGGGGCGCCGGCCCTAGGAGATCCAATCTCCAAGGGGGGGCGGCGGCCAAGGGAGGGACTTGCCCCCCAAGTCAGGTGGGGCGCCCCCTACCCCTAGGGTTTCCAACCCTAGGCGCAGGGGGAGGCCCATGGGGGGCGCACCAGCCCACCAAGGGCTGGTTCCCCTCCCACTTCAGCCCATGGGGCCCTCCGGGATAGGTGGCCCCACCCAGTGGACCCCCGGGACCCTTCCGGTGGTCCCGGTACAATACCGATTACCCCCGAAACCTTCCCGATGGCCGAAACTGGACTTCCTATATATAAATCTTCACCTCCGGACCATTCCGGAACTCCTCGTGACGTCCGGGATCTCATCCAGGACTCCGAACAACTTTCGGGTTACCGCATACTAATATCTCTACAACCCTAGCGTCACCGAACCTTAAGTGTGTAGACCCTACGGGTTCGCGAGACACGCAGACATGACCGAGACGACTCTCCGGTCAATAACCAACAGCGGGATCTAGATACCTATATTGGCTCCCACATGCTCCTCGATGATCTCATCGGATGAACCACGATGTCGAGGATTCAAGTAATCCCGTATACAATTCCCTTTGTCAACCGGTACGTTACTTGCCCGAGATTCGATCGTCGGTATCCCAATACGTCGTTCAATCTCGTTAGCAGCAAGTCACTTTACTCGTTCCGTAACACATCATCCCGTGATCAACTCCTTGGTCACATTGTGCACATTATGATGATGTCCTACCGAGTGGGCCCAGAGATACCTCTCCGTTTACACGGAGTGACAAATCCCAGTCTCGATTCGTGCCAACCCAACAGACACTTTCGAAGATACCCGTAGTGCACCTTTATAGCCACCCAGTTACGTTGTGACGTTTGGCTCACCCAAAGCATTCCTACGGTATCCGGGAGTTTCACAATCTCATGGTCTAAGGAAATGATACTTGACACTAGAAAAGCTTTTAGCATACGAACTACACGATCTTGTGCTAGGCTTAGGATTGGGTCTTGTCCATCACATCATTCTCCTAATGATATGATCCCGTTATCAATGACATCCAATGTCCATGGTTAGAAAACCATAACCATCTATTGATCAACAAGCTAGTCAACAAGAGGCTTACTAGGGACATGTTGTGGTCTATGTATTCACACATGTATTACAGTTTCCAGTTAATACAATTATAGCATGAACAATAGACAATTATCATGAACAAGGAAATACAATAATAACCATTTTATTATTGCCTCTAGGGCATATTTCCAATAGTAGATAGATCAGTATATGCTTGACTCGTCAAGGAAATTAGATACCTTCTTCGTCTTACTTGTATTACTCATGTTAATCATGCTCGAAATAGTGTTAGTGATAGTTTAGCTAAGTTTGCTAGAGCTAAGGGCAGAACTATGATTTGGTTAGGGTCTGACCCGGACGTTGCTTTTATCTCTAGCTTTTGATGATTGGAAGGACTTGTTGATTGAGTAATACAAGTTTTCAATCCGCAAAAAAATGTTGACAAGGCAAAGCGTACACATGAACAAAGTTTTTTTTTGATAAACTTCTCCACCTTTATTCATTCATAAGTAAAGCAGCAACATTTACAAGTAAAGGGTTGGCCTCATCAGGGGCGTTATATATCCATCCGAACACTTGGAGGAGAAAACCTAGCTAACCTTGGTAGTTCATGAGCTACTCGATTAAGCTCTCTATTACAATGATCATAAGTTGCATGGGAAAAATCTAATGACATGAAATATCAGTCACCTATAATTGATGAAGCGACTGAAGAAGAGTAGCCTTGGCTCAACGCCTTCACCACCTCCACTCTATCTGAATTCACTTCAATTTTACTGCATCCGACGGTATTAGCAAGATTCAAACCAAACCTCACTGCAATTGCTTCTGCTGTGAACGAGTCAAAGCAAAGTTCTATGCTTTCATTAGCAACCGGTATAAATTCCCCCCTACGATCTCACGATGTGGATAGCTCAGTCCACTATCAAATCCAGCATCAACGTTTAATTTCATGTAACCATATATTGATTTCAGCCAAGCATCTAACCGGGCATGAGCCTTTGGACTATAAGAGATGGTATAATTTGCTACTAAGCCTCTCATTGACATACTGATTGAGATGTGGTTTGAGTTTCTACACATGAACGAAGTTGATCCTCGCATATTTCGATACGTCGTGTTGTAGCCATGCAAAAGAAGAAGAAAAAACGTCATGTTGTACTTTGGTCTTAGCAGAAAAGCTAGCTAGCCAGGCAAGGGGAAGGAAAGGTGTGCGATCGATCGACATTGTCCCGGTCCTTATCCACTCGATCGACCGTTGTCATCCGCTCGAAACATGCGATCCCAGTAGATAGCCTCTCATAGCCTCGCTCGCCTCCAAGGCGAAAGGAAAAAGTCCATTTTAAACCTTGAATTTGTAGACGTCCGGCGTATCAAACCCTAAAGTCGAAATCCCTGTCGTTCGGACCCCAAACTAACTAATCCTGGTCCAAATCAAACCTTAGTGTCATTTTAGCCCAAAAACGCTGATGTGGCTAGGATTGCTAGTTAGGTGGGCCAGGTTATAACTGGAACGCGCGGGGGGTGAACAGCAAATGGATTGGGGATTTGGGGGAGAAACTAGGGTTAGGCGGCGGCGATTCCTTGAGGGGTGCGGCGGAGGAGGCGAATGCGTAGGGGGCGGCGGCGGCTGCGTTGAGGGCAATGTCGTGGTCTTCGGGTGGTTTGAGTGCTCCCGGCTTTCGTCGAGCCGCCGGAAGGAGAGGGGAGGAATCGAAGTCGCCGATGCTGTACCGCGAGAACCCGATGGCGTACGTGAAGGAAATATGCCCTAGAGGCAATAATAAAGTTATTATTTATTTCCTTATATCATGATAAATGTTTATTATTCATGCTAGAATTGTATTAACCGGAAACATAATACATGTGTGAATACATAGACAAACAGAGTGTCACTAGTATGCCTCTACTTGACTAGCTCGTTAATCGAAGATGGTTATGTTTCCTAACCATAAACAAAAGAGTTGTTATTTGATTAACGGGATCACATCATTAGGAGAATGATGTGATTGACATGACCCATTCCATTAGCTTAGCACCCGATCATTTAGTATGTTGCTATTGCTTTCTTCATGACTTATACATGTTCCTATGACTATGAGATTATGCAACTCCCGTTTGCCGGAGGAACACTTTGTGTGCTACCAAACATCACAACGTAACTGGGTGATTATAAAGGAGCTCTACAGGTGTCTCCAAAGGTACATGTTGGGTTGGCGTATTTCGAGATTAGGATTTGTCACTCCGATTCTCGGAGAGGTATCTCTGGGCCCTCTCGGTAATGCACATCACATAAGCCTTGCAAGCATTGCAACTAATGAGTTAGTTGTGAGATGATGTATTACGGAATGAGTAAAGGGACTTGCCGGTAACGAGATTGAACTAGGTATTAAGATACCGACGATCGAATCTTGGGCAAGTAACATACCGATGACAAAGGGAACAACGTATGTTGTTATGCGGTCTGACCGATAAAGATCTTCGTAGAATATGTGGGAGCCAATATGAGCATCCAGGTTCCGCTATTGGTTATTGACTGGAGACGTGTCTCGGTCATGTCTACATTGTTCTCGAACCCGTAGGGTCCGCACGCTTAAGGTTTCAATGACAGTTATATTATGAGTTTAGGAGTTTTGATGTACCGAAGGAGTTCGGAGTCCCGAATGAGATCGGGGACATGACGAGGAGTCTCGAAATGGTCGAGACGTAAAGATCGATATATTGGACGACTATATTCGGACATCGGAAAGGTTCCGAGTGATTCGGGTATTTTTCGGAGAACCGGAGAGTTATGGGAATACGTATTGGACCTTATTGGGCCATACGGGAAAGAAGAAAAAGGGCCTCAAGGGTGGCCGCACCCCTCCCCTTGGTCTGGTCCGAATTGGACTAGGGAAGGGGGGCGCTCCCTTCCTTCCTTCTCCTTTTCCCTTCCTCTTTTCCTATTCCATATGGGAGGTGGAATCCTACTAGGACTAGGGAGTCCTAGTAGGACTCCACACTTGGCGCGCCCCCTCCTAGGGCCGGCCTCCTCCTCCCTTGCTCCTTTATATACGGGGGCAGGGGGGCACCTCTAGACACAAGTTGATCCACGTGATCATATTCTTAGCCGTGTGCGGTGCCCCCTTCCACCATAATCCTCGATAATATTGCAGCGGTGCTTAGGCGAAGCCCTGCGACAGTAGTACATCAAGATCGCCACCACGCCGTCGTGCTAACAGAACTCTTCCCTGACACTTTGCTGGATCGGAGTCCGGGGATCGTCATCGAGCTGAACGTGTGCTAGAACTCGGACGTGCCGTAGTTTCGGTGCTCGATCGGTCGGGCCGTGAAGATGTACGACTACATCAACCGCGTTGTGCTAACGCTTCCGCTGTCGGTCTACAAGGGTACGTAGATCACACTCTCCCCTCTCGTTGCTATACATCACCATGATCTTGCGTGTGCGTAGGAATTTTTTTTTGAAATTACTACGTTCCCCAACAGTGGCATCCGAGCCTAGGTTTTATGTGTTGATGTTATATGCACGAGTAGAACACAAGTGAGTTGTGGGCGATATAAGTCATACTGCTTACCAGCATGTCATACTTTGGTTTGGCGGTATTGTTGGACGAAGCAGCCCGGACCGACATTACGCGTACGCTTACGCGAGACTGGTTCTCCCGACGTGCTTTGCACAAAGGTGGCTAACGGGTAACAGTTTCTCCAACTTTAGTTGAACCGAGTGTGGCTACGCCCGGTCCTTGCGAAGGTTAAAACAGCACCAACTTGACAAACTATCGTTGTGGTTTTGATGCGTAGGTAAGATTGGTTCTTGCTTAAGCCCGTAGCAGCCACGTAAAACTTGCAACAACAAAGTAGAGGACGTCTAGCTTGTTTTTGCAGGGCATGTTGTGATGTGATATGGTCAAGACATGATGCTAAATTTTATTGAATGAGATGATCATGTTTTGTAACCGAGTTATCGGCAACTGGCAGGATCCATATGGTTGTCGCTTTATTGTATGCAATGCAATCGCGCTGTAATGCTTTACTTTATCACTAAGCGGTAGCGATAGTCGTGGAAGCATAAGATTGGCGAGACGACAACGATGCTACGATGGAGATCAAGGTGTCGCGCCGGTGACGATGGTGATCATGACGGTGCTTCGAAGATGGAGATCACAAGCACAAGATGATGGTGGCCATATCATATCACTTATATTGATTGCATGTGATGTTTATCTTTTATGCATCTTATCTTGCTTTGATTGACGGTAGCATTATAAGATGATCTCTCACTAATTATCAAGAAGTGTTCTCCCTGAGTATGCACCGTTGCGAAAGTTCTTCGTGCTGAGACACCACGTGATGATCGGGTGTGATAGGCTCTATGTTCAAATACAACGGGTGCAAAACAGTTGCACACGCAGAATACTCAGGTTATACTTGACGAGCCAAGCATATACAGATATGGCCTCGGAACACGGAGACCGAAAGGTCGAGCGTGAATCATATAGCAGATATGATCAACATAGCGATGTTCACCAATGAAACTACTCCATCTCACGTGATGATTGGACATGGTTTAGTTGATTTGGATCACTAATCACTTAGAGGATTAGAGGGATGTCTATCCAAGTGGGAGTTCTTAAGTAATATGATTAATTGAACTTAAATTTATCATGAACTTAGTCCTGGTAGTATTTTGCAAATTATGTTGTAGATCAATAGCTCGCGTTGTTGCTTCCCTGTGTTTATTTTGATATGTTCCTAGAGAAAATTGTGTTGAAAGATGTTAGTAGCAATGATGCGGATTGGATCCGTGATCTGAGGTTTATCCTCATTGCTGCACAGAAGAATTATGTCCTTGATGCACCTCTAGGTGACGAACCTATTACAGGAGCAGATGCAGACGTTATGAACGTTTGGCTAGCTCAATATGATGACTACTTGATAGTTTAGTGCACCATGCTTAATGGCTTAGAATCGGGACTTCAAAGACGTTTTGAACGTCATGGAACATATGAGATGTTCCTGGAGTTGAAGTTAATATTTCAAGCAAATACCCGAGTTGAGAGATATGAAGTCTCCAACAAGTTCTATAGCTAAAAGATGGAGGAGAATCGCTCAACTAGTAAGCATGTGCTCAGATTGTCTGAGTACTACAATCGCTTGAATCAAGTGGGAGTTAATCTTCCAGATAAGATAGTGATTGACAGAATTCTCTAGTCACCATCACCAAGTTAGTAGAACTTCGTGATGAACTATGATATGCAAGGGATAACGGAAACGATTCCCAAGCTCTTCGTAATGCGGAAATTGACGAAGGTAGAAATCGAGAAAAACATCAAGTGTTGATGGTAGACAAGACCACTAGTTTCAAGAAAAGGGCAGAGGGAAGAAGGGGAACTTCAAGAAGAACAGCAAGCAAGTTGCTGCTCAAGTGAAGAAGCCCAAGTCTGGTCCTAAGACTGAGACTAAGTGCTTCTACTGCAAAGGGACTGGTAACTAGAAACGGAATTACCCCAAATGATTGGCGGATAAGAAGGATGGCAAAGTGAACATAAGTATATTTGATATACATGTTATTGATGTGTACTTTACTAGTGTTTATAGCAACCCCTCAGTATTTGATACTAGTTCAGTTGCTAAGATTAGTAACTCGAAACGGGAGTTGCAGAATAAACAGAGACTAGTTAAGGGTGAAGTGACGATGTGTGTTGGAAGTGGTTCCAAGATTGATATGATCATCATCGCACACTCCCTATACTTTCGGGATTAGTGTTGAACCTGAATAAGTGTTATTTGGTGTTTGCGTTGAGCATGAATATGATTTGATCATGTTTATTGTAATACGGTTATTCATTTAAGTAAGAGAATAAATTGTTGTTCTGTTTACATGAATAAAACCTTATATGGTTACACACCCAATGAAAATAGTTCGTTGGATCTCGATCGTAGTGATACACATAATCATAATATTGAAACCAAAAGATGCAAAGTTAATAATGATAGTGCAACTTATTTGTGGCACTACCGTTTAGGTCATATTGGTGTAAAGCGCATGAAGAAACTCCATGCTAATGGGTTTTTGGAATCACTTGATTATGAATCAGTTGATGCTTGCGAACCATGCCTCATGGGCAAGATGACTAAAACGCCGTTCTCCGGAACTATGGAGCAAGCAACTGACTTATTGGAAATAATACATACTGATGTATGAGATCCGATGAGTGTTAAGGCTCGTGGCGAGTATCATTATTTTCTGACCTTCACAGATGATTTGAGCAGATATGGGTATATCTACTTAATGAAACACAAGTCTGAAATATTTGAAAAGTTCAAAGAATTTCAGAGTGAAGTGGAGAATCATCGTAACAAGAAAATAAAAGTTTCTACGATATGATCGCAGAGGTAAAATATTTGAGTTACGAGTCTGGCCTTCAGTTAAAACAATGTGAAATAGTTTCACTAGTCACGCCACCTGGAACACCACAGCATAATGGTGTGTCCGAACATCATAACCGTACTTTATTAGATATGGTGCGATCTATGATGTCTCTTACCGATCTACCACTAACGTTTTGGGGTTATGCATTAAAGACAGTTGCATTCACGTTTAAAAGGGTACCATCTAAGTCCGTTGAGACGACACAATCTGAACTGTGGTTTGGCAAGAAACCAAAGTTGTCGTTTCTTAAAATTTGGGATTGTGATGCTTATATGAAAAAGTTTCATCCTGATAAGCTCAAACCCAAATCGGAGAAATATGTCTTCATAGGATACCCAAAGGAGACTATTGGGTACACCTTCTATCACAGATCCGAAGGCAAGACATTCGTTGCTAAGAATGGATCCTTTCTAGAGAAGGAGTTTCTCTTGAAAGAAGTGAGTGGGAGGAAAGTAGAACTTGATAAGGTAATTGTACCTTCTCCCTTATTGAAAAGTAGTTCATCACAAGAAATATGTTCCTGTGACTACTACACCAATTAGTGAGGAAGATTAATGATGATGATCATGTAACTTCAGATCAAGTTAATACCGAATCTCGTAGGTAAACCAGAGTGAGATCCGCACCAAAGTGGTACGGTAATCCTGTTCTGGAAGTCATGTTACTAGACCATGACGAACTTGCGAACTATGAGGAAGCGATGATGAGCCTAGATTCCGCGAAATGGCTTGAGGCCATGAAATCTGAGATGAGATCCATGTATGAGAACAAAGTATGGACTTTGATTGACTTGCCCAATGATCGGTGAGCCATTGAGATTAAATGGATCTTCAAGAGGAAGACGGACGCTGATAGTAGTGTTACTATCTACAAAGCTAGAATTGTCGCAAAAAGGTTTTCGACAAGTTCAAGGCGTTGACTATGATGAGAGTTTCTCACTCGTATCTATGCTTAAGTCTGTCCGAATCATGTTAGCAATTGCCGCATTTTATGAAATCCAGCAAATGGATGTCAAAACTGCATTCCTGAATGGATTTCTGGAAGAAGAGTTGTATATGATGCAGCCGGAAGGTTTTGTCGATCCAAAAGGAGCTAACAAAGTGTGCAAGCTCCAGCGATCCATTTATGGATTGGTGCAAGCCTCTCGGAGTTGGAATAAACGCTTTGATAGTATGATCAAAGCATATAGTTTTATATAGACTTGCGGTGATGCCTGTATTTACAAGAAAGTGAGTGGGAGCACTACAGCATTTCTGATAAGTATATGTGAATGACATATTGTTGATCGGAAATAATGTAGAATTATTCTGCAAAGCATAAAGGAGTGTTTTTAAAGAAGTTTTTCAAAGAAAGACCTCGGTGAAGCTGCTTACATATTAAGCATCAAAATCTATAGAGATAGATCAAGACGCTTGATAAGTTTTTTCAATGAGTACATACCTTGACAATATTTTGAAGTAGTTAAAAAATGGAACAGTCAAAGAAAGAGTTCTTGGCTGTGTTACAAGGTATGAAATTGAGTAAGACTCAAAGCCCGACCACGGCAGAAGATAGAAAGAGAATGAAAGTCATTCCCTATGCCTCAGCCATAGGTTCTATAAAGTATGCCATGATGTGTACCAGATCTATTGTATACCCTAAACTGTGTTAAGCAAGGGAGTACAATAGTGATCTAAGAGTAGATCACTGGACAGCGGTCAAAATTATCCTTAGTGGAATAAGGAAATATTTCTCGATTATGGAGGTGACAAAAGGTTCGTCGTAAAAAGTTACGTCGATGCAAGTTTTGACACAGATCTGGATGACTCTAAGTCTCGATCTAGATACATATTGAAAGTGGGAGCAATTAGCTAGAGTAGATCCATGCAGAGCATTGTAGACATAGAATTCGCAAAATACTTACGGATCTGTATGTGACAGACCCGTTGACTAAAATTATCTCACAAGCAAAACATGATCACACCTTAGTACTCTTTGGGTGTTAATCACATAAATGATGTGAACTAGATTATTGACTCTAGTAAACCCTTTGGGTATAGGTCACATGACGATGTGAACTATGGGTGTTGATCACATGGTGATGTGAACTCTTAGTGTTGAATCACATGGCGATGTGAACTAGATTATTGACTCTAGTGCAAGTGGGAGACTGAAGGAAATATGCCCTAGAGGCAATAATAAAGTTATTATTTATTTCCTTATATCATGATAAATGTTTATTATTCATGCTAGAATTGTATTAACCGGAAACATAATACATGTGTGAATACATAGACAAACAGAGTGTCACTAGTATGCCTCTACTTGACTAGCTCGTTAATCGAAGATGGTTATGTTTCCTAACCATAAATGAAAGAGTTGTTATTTGATTAACGGGATCACATCATTAGGAGAATGATGTGATTGACATGACCCATTCCATTAGCTTAGCACCCGATCGTTTAGTATGTTGCTATTGCTTCTTCATGACTTATACATGTTCCTATGATTATGAGATTATGCAACTCCCGTTTGCCGGAGGAACACTTTGTGTGCTACCAAACGTCACAACGTAACTGGGTGATTATAAAGGAGCTCTACAGGTGTCTCCAAAGGTACATGTTGGGTTGGCGTATTTCGAGATTAGGATTTGTCACTCCGATTGCCGGAGAGGTATCTCTAGGCCCTCTCGGTAATGCACATCACATAAGCCTTGTAAGCATTGCAACTAATGAGTTAGTTGTGAGATGATGTATTACGAAATGAGTAAAGAGACTTGCCGGTAACGAGATTGAACTAGGTATTAAGATACCGACGATCGAATCTCGGACAAATAACATACCGATGACAAAGGGAACAACGTATGTTGTTATGCGGTCTGACCGATAAAGATCTTCGTAGAATATGTGGGAGCCAATATGAGCATCCAGGTTCCGCTATTGGTTATTAACTGGAGACGTGTCTCGGTCATGTCTACATTGTTCTCGAACCCGTAGGGTCCGCACGCTTAAGGTTTCAATGACAGTTATATTATGAGTTTATGAGTTTTGATGTACCGAAGGAGTTCGGAGTCCCAGATGAGATCGGGGACATGACGAGGAGTCTCGAAATGGTCGAGACATAAAGATCGATATATTGGACGACTATATTCGGACATCGGAAAGGTTCCGAGTGATTCGGGTATTTTTCGGAGTACCGGAGAGTTACGGGAATACGTATTGGGCCTTATTGGGCCATACGGGAAAGAAGAAAAAGGGCCTCAAGGGTGGCCGCACCCCTCCCCTTGGTCTGGTCCGAATTGGACTAGGGAAGGGGGGCGCCCCCTTCCTTCCTTCTCCTTTTCCCTTCCTCTTTTCCTATTCCATATGGGAGGTGGAATCCTACTAGGACTAGGAAGTCCTAGTAGGACTCCACACTTGGCGCGCCCCCTCCTAGGGCCGGCCTCCTCCTCCCTTGCTCCTTTATATACAGGGGCAGTGGGGCACCTCTAGACACAAGTTGATCCACGTGATCATATTCTTAGCCGTGTGCGGTGCCCCCTTCCACCATATTCCTCGATAATATTGTAGCGGTGCTTAGGCGAAGCCCTGCGACGGTAGTACATCAAGATTGTCACCACGCCGTCGTGCTAACGGAACTCTTCCCCGAAACTTTGCTGGATCGGAGTCCGGGGATCGTCATCGAGCTGAACGTGTGCTAGAACTCGGAGGTGCCGTAGTTTCGGTGCTTGATCGGTCGGGCCGTGAAGACGTACGACTACATCAACCGCGTTGTGCTAACGCTTCCGCTGTCGGTCTACAAGGGTACGTAGATCACACTCTCCCCTCTTGTTGCTATACATCACCATGATCTTGCGTGTGCATAGGAATTTTTTTTTTGAAATTACTACGTTCCCCAACAGTACGAGCCAGCGAAGCTGTGCTGGTGCAACCCCCATCGGAAGGCGCCAAGGTGGATCTCGTGGAGCCGTCAGAACCCAGACAGGAGGTACTACGCCTGCGTTGATGCCATGGTGAGCTTCAAGTTGGTGTTTATTTTCTGTTCATTTGTTTTTCTCCCCTCTCATTGATTTCTGTTGGTACAATTGAACAGCATGGTGGTTGTGGATTCGTGGAATGGCATGATGATCCTCTTCCCAAGTTTTGGAGTGATTTGATTGGTGATTTGCGAGATGAAGTGCACAGGCTGAGAGGTCAAGGAAGTGCTGCTGTCATTGAAGATCCCACTGCAGTTGTGGCTCTGCCTGAAGCTGAAACAGGAGGAATGGGAATGGCTATGTCTCTGCAAGATCAGTTGAAGCAGAAAAATGCAGAGATAAATGCACTGAAGGGGAAATATCAGAATGTTGTCATGCTGTTTGTTGTCTTTGTGGTTGGTTTAGTTGCAGGGAAGATGCTACTGCAATAAGATTTGCAAGTGTTATTTTTATGCAATCTAGTAATGCTTTAGTTTTTTAGAATGAACTGATCTTTTGGGCACTGAAGATGCAAGTTGTATGCTTTGTTTAAATTGGAAGTTGTATGCATTTGCCACTGTTTGGAATCAATGAAAGTGGAAGTGCAAGTTGTGTTATGCCATCATTTTGTACCTCTGAAATGCATATATGTTTGCAATCTTTGCTGGCAGTAAAGTGGAAGATGATGCAGTTTGTAAGATAATGCAGTAAAGTGGAAGACGATGCAGTTTGTAAGATAATGCATAGATGATGCAAGTTATAAGATAATTCCAATGCATATATGATCCAGATTGGAAGACAAAGCACTAGATAGCATTGTCAGGATGGCATTTAGAAACACTGCTAGCAGTTAACTAACAAGGAAATGCAACTGATAATAGAAAGATCATCCAGACCAAGTTAATTGCACATAAAATGGGTTTGAAACAAGTCACTCCCACACATACATGACCCCTAGTTTGAGCCATGAACAAAAGATAAGTTTGCAACATTACATCAGAAATGTTTTGGAACATTGCAACTTGAACAAAAGAACTAGATGCAACCCTTCTTCAACTACAACTAATAGTTTCCACTGCAAGTGAAATATCTGAAGCTTGGCACTGATGATGCAGGCCTTCTTCCACTCTTAGCTCCAGATCCTGTCCTTGTGGAAGTAGATGCTGTAGGGGCAGCAGATGATCCAGCTTCAGCAGTTGCAGTTCTCTTTCTTGGAGGCTTAAACCTGTTGGTCCCAGTAGAACGACCTGCTGGTACTGAACTTGTTGTTGTTGGTGGAGCAGATGCAGAGGCAGAGGCAAATGCACTTCCTTTAGCTTGCTACAAATTAAGGATAAATATGCAATAAGTTCCAACAAAAGACTAATAAGCAAGATAAATATGCAATATGCAATAAGTACATGACAACAACAAATACCTCAGTTGGGTTCTTTTTCTTGCTAGTTCTAGCAAGGTGTGCATTCTTTTTCTTGCCTCTCTCTGGATTCTGTTTACATCCTGATTTGTTGTGTCCGGGGTTACCACACAATGAGCATTTGATAATTGTGCCATGCTTGCTCATTTTCTTTCCCTTGGGTTGCTCAGTTTCTTCTCTTCTTCTATCATTGTTTTTAGGCCTTCCTTTTTTCTTCTCTTTTCCTGGCAACCTAACATATTCAGGAGGCACTGGCCTAGGATTGGGTGACACTGGCCACATCTCTTCACCCTCCACTGGCTGCAAGCAATGCTCATAGATTTTGTTGAACACTTCAACAAAGTAGCAAGGAGCAATAAAATCTTCAACATTTTTGTTGCACTTGTAGATGGCACTAATTGCATGGTGGCAAGGAAGCCCTGCCAGCTGGAAGTACCCACAAGAGCATGTCCACTTTTTCAGGTCCAAAGTGTACTGCCTTCCTCTTCCATTCACTTGCTTCACTTCAAATCCATTTTCTCCATTCTAGAGCACTTCAAGATATTGTGTTCTAGCAATACTTTTCTTGAGCTTCTTAAAAACAGCAGGGCATATTTTTCCTCTAAAGTTGGCACCTTTCTCTCTTTGTTCCTGAATTCTCACAAGTACTTTCTTCCTAATTTTTTCATTCATAGAAATAATAGGATAAAACCTAGCATCAACTATAGCATGGTTGAATGACTCACAAAGGTTGTTGTCAACTGACTCACAATTTGAACCAACTGGGAAAAAAGCCCTTGCCCAGTGCACTGGCTCAGTCCTCATGATGTCTTTAGCCCCTTCAGGAGTGACCTGTGCAAACTTGGCCTTATAATAGTTGAAATCTTGCATGTTGGAAGCCTTAGCAACTGCCCAGAATTTCTTTTGCCACTCATGATCTCTATGTTTCTTCCTCCAATTAGCATAAATGTGCCTAGCACACATCCTATGCTCTGCAGCAGGAAGGTAATCATTCACTGCATTTATCAAGCCCTTCTGCTGATCAGAAATAATAACCCAGCCAGCTCCATTATTGTTTATTTCCAAGTCCTTAATGAGCAGCCCAACAAACCACTTCCATGTGATATTAGTTTCATTCTCAACTACAGCCCAGGCTAGTGGATACATCTGATTATTTGCATCTCTACCTATGGCACACAATAGCTCACCCTTCACTGCACCTTTGAAGAAACAACCATCAAGGCCTATTACTTTTCTGCAACCAGCCTTGAATCCTTGCTTCATTGCATTAAAGCACACATAGAAGCTCTGGAATACACTTTCCTCCATGTTGGTTGGATCCATGAAAACAGCAACTGTGCTTCCAGGGTTGCTCCTTAGCAACTCAAGTTGGTAGTCAAACACTCTAGTGTATTCATTGTTCATTCCACACAATAATTTGTCCATGACAATTCTTTTTGCATGCTTGCACTTTGAAGTGGAGACATCAGCAAACATATCTTGCAAAACAGTTGCTTTCATGCTCTCAATTTTCCACATAGGATTTGCCAATATGAAGTGCTCACACCTCTGTGCAATCACCTTTGCAGTAACCAACTTGTTGCATCTGTTCTGTGCACATTGGTGATCATCATTATATGTTATGACTTGGAATCTTGAAGTCCTTGATCTCTTGGCTGCATATATCAGCCATGGGCAGCCATGCCATCCACACTTTGCCCTTACTCTGTCACACTCAGATTTCATGAACTTTATGCTCCTCTTTGTTACTAGTCCATATCTTCTCAAAGCTTTGCACAGCTGATTCTTGCTTCTAAAAACCATGGTCAAAGAAAAATGTGGTACTTCACTTTCAGGGTTGTATCTTGGGAATGTACTCTTCCTCTTCCTTATATGACCATCTGAATCTTCATCATAGATGTAGTCCTCATCAGATGAATCATAGTTCCAATCCATTTCTTCTCTTTCAATTTGCTCCTCCATGTTGGCAATCAATTCAATTGGCACTGGCCCTGTAGCATCCCTACCTATCCAGCTCTTGGAGTCTCTCATCCTTTTCTTAAATTTCCTAGCATGTCTCCTGAGCTCCACAACTTCTGAATCCTCCCCACTATCATCAGTATGTCCAATGTATTCAGTGTCACTGTCTGAGTCTGAATTTTGATTGCCACTGTCAACATTTGCAGCTATCACCATTTGGTTATTGACATGCCCTGAAGCCTGAGGTTCAGAAGCATAGGTTGATGCAGGTTGACTTGGATCCAAAACCTGAGAAAAAACTCCTTCCATGCCTGCCATTTCATCCACATCTACTTCTATGGCATTGCTTCTTCTCTGCTTCAAGGGGCTGCAAATTCTTTGAGTGATCACACCAGTTTCATCAGGTATGAGCACATCCGTGTCAGACTCTGCAGGTTCAACACCAGTTACTGCATCTGGTTCATCAACAGTTATAACTGCATCTGGTTCTTCAGCAGTTATAACTGCATCTAGTTCATCATCATCACTCTGTTCCATGATTTCATCCTCAAAATCACTCCCACTGTTGTTGTCATTGCTATCTTCCTCTCCATGATACTCCACATACACATCAGCAACTCCTCCAACACAAATATACTCAGCCATCTTCACACACCAACTGTCATCATTAAGGAACACCAAGCCATTGATAAGCTCTTTTCCAGGAAGCAGAAAATAGAACTTCATCGATTCCATCAACTGAGTATGATCTTTTAAATAGCCTTTCACTTCCTGCAGAGACAATTTATCCCTCTCAATCTCTGACATTGCTTGATCTCCCCCAACATAGTCCAAATTTGGACCAATGCGGATGAACTTCCCTCCAATATGAAACCGAACATTCAAAATCTCACTCGGGTCCATGATTTCACTGAAAAACATACACCGCGATCAAAATAAAGCTTAACAACCTATTCCCTTCAGAAAAAATCAATTTTTTTGCGTCACCCAAATCGCCCCCAAATTTGCCCCAAATTTGCTGCTGAAACCCTAACCCTAATGCGGCAACTACTCCAACCTATGAATAACAAGTGAGGAGGGCATCCAGGACATTACCTTCTTCTTCGACGCGCCGTCGCGCCGTCACGATCGTCGTAGAGGTGGCGATCAACCGCCGGTCGCCATTGTCGTCACCAGAGAAGGAGGAATGCAGGGGGACACGGAGAGAACGAAGCGAAATGATGGGCCGAACTGGGCCGGCCCACTAATATCGCCTCAGGCGCGCGCCGAACGACCCATCCCGGCCACCCCATTGCCACGTCGGCAATCCCCGTTTGGGAAACGACACTAAGGTTTGATTTAGACCGGGATTAGTTAGTTTGGGGTCCGAACGACAGGGATTTCGACTTCAGGGTTTGATTCGCCGGACGTCTACGAATTCAAGGTTTAAAATGGACTTTTTCCAAGGCGAAACAAGTACCCTGGTCTCCACACGGCGTGCATGCCCCCGGTGAAAGTCTGTACATGCGTCCAGCCCATCGGCCGACTGACCGCGGCCGCACGGCACGGCAGCGGGGGCGCCGGATCGGTCGACGAGCTGGAAGGAAAAGCCCCGCGCGCCCGAGACCCTGAGGCCGAAAACTGGTAAGACGCCGACGGATGGGCGCGCGCGCTCGTGGTTCGCCGGCCCGTCACGTCAGGCGGGGTCGCTGTCGTCGCCGCGCCCCCGGCCGGCCCCCGGCGACGTGTCGGCTCTCCGAGCGTGGTGCGCGATCTGCTGTTGGTTGGGATCTGTTGTGTTGGTTGTGTGGTGGGTCAATCGATCCATCCGTCGTCGTTTCGTATCGGCGGAGTCGCGTATCCATCCGTCCAGTGCGCTGTGCGCGCCCAGTGGCGGGCCTATGCGGGCTACATTTGCTTTGCGTCCAGCAACAGTGTACGCGGTCCGTCTCTCTAATCTGATATGATGACGGGCTGATGGCCACATGGTAGCGAGCGAGCGAATCTACTTTTGCTGGGCGTAGCACATGGCAATGGAGGTTTGGCGTGCTGCTGCCGGGGCACGTGGCACCGGGCCAGCGGTTCGTAGATCACAAAGCTCGGAAAGGAGATATCTGGAGCAGAAAAGTGCCGGGAAGGAGCAGCCGCCTGGTCGGGTTGCATCACCCAACCTCCATTGTGCTGCTTTTGCTGCTTTGCAGCGGCAGTGCGGCACCACGGCACTAGCTGTGCAGTAGTATTGGTTGTGCATGCATTCACGTGGACCCTTGATGCACGTAAGGGTGCATGCACATGTGCATGATAAAGCTTCTCAAAGGAAAAAAAGAAGAAACTTCTAGAAGCTGTCGAACTTACTCTATCGGGTGACATGCCATTTCCTTAGTTTTAGTAGCGTACAGATTCTGCTTCATTGATCTCATCGGGATCCCGCTTTGTACTCTGGTACGTGACATCATGAGTACGTGCATACGTACGTACCCTAATCCAAAATCAGTGGTGATAACTCAGTCAGGGGGGACTTTCACCACGTTGTCGCGATCCTTGGGCGCCATTTCTTCTCACGGATAGGCTGTCACATGTTTTCCGTTTTTCAACTAGGTAATAACCCATCAACACACGTACCAGCTGCTAACTTAGCGTCTCCGTCGTCCAGGTCGACACGTCGCGTCGATTCCACACCACACCGCTGGGAAGGATCGAGCTAACACGTCCCAAGCAGCCGAATCAACATGGACTAATGCGCTCCAAGTTCATTTAACGTAGTATAGCTTTCACGTGATCCGAGACTATGTCAAAGGGCAAAGTGCTGCATCTACAAGGCTAGTCATAGTGAGGGTACTGTAATTTAGATAGTAACATAGCGCACTTCAAAAAAAATTATTTATGTGACATGTAGTTAATGAGGAGAGAGATATTTAAACTGCCCCCGCGTCGTCCGGACGGGCGACACGGGAGGCGATCTAGATCCGATTTCTCTGCGACCTCCCTCTCCGATCTCTCTCCCTCGCCGCTGCCGGACGACGCCGCGGGGCAAAGCCCATGCGGCCGACGGTGGCGGCGGGGCCCTGGTGGTCCACGGCAGCGGCGAGCAGTGAGCAGCAGCGACGGGAAAATCATGACGGTACGGCATCAATCTATGAGCAAAGATGGATGTACGTACTGCTTGCTGCGGCTATTGCAGACTTGCAGTAGCGACAACAGGCAGCAGCAGTACACAAGAAGTAGCAGCGGCCACAGCTGGGCAAGGACCACTGGACATGGGCGTCGTTGCAATCTGGAAGGCGGTTCTCGTTGCATCGCATGGTCAGGGCAACGCACCACTCGCCGGCAAGATGGAGCGATTCCCTTGCTGGAAGTCGGCGGATGCACCGCTTGCCGGCAAGATCGAGTGGGAGGCCGCGTCGCCGCTCGCCCGATGGGATTCGATCTGGTGCACGCGTGCAGTAGTGTTGCCCCCGAGCGGCACACCGGTGCCTTCAGGCATGGTGGCCGTTTGGGCTGCACATGCGTCTGTGGTGTCGGTGGTGTCTGCTCCTCCGTAATGTGTGTTGTAGTTGTACCGACGACATACCTGACAGAGTCCAGTTCGCTCAGAAGCCGTGATCTGAGGTTTGCCAGTGCCATGCAGTGGCGGAGCTTCAGCATGAAAGCTGGGCGGGCCAGTGTGGGCCATGATAAGAAATTGCACACGTCAGTTGTTTCCCTGACCCAGTTTCTCTATTATCCTTCCCTACTTTCGGCTGGGCTGGGCGGGCCAAGGCCCAGTTTGGCCCCAACGTAGCTCCGCCCCTGGTGCCATGGTAGCCATCCGTGTACCCATGAGGCTGTCCTCCACTCGGACTCGCGGGTGGCGTGCTGTGAACCTACACTACTGGTGAGGGCGGCAAAGCAAGTGGCGGCGTATAGTGGTGTCGTCTGGTACAGATCTATCACCGGCTGCCGCTTGTGAGGATGATGTGGTGCTGCCAGAGCGTCCCAAGGGATTTTGGCGATGCCGATGACCTTTCACCTTTGTCAGTGGCTTTATCGCGTGTGCAATGCTGCTGGAATAGCGGAAAGTGGAAGCGACAACACAACATGACTTCAGTTTTGGTGTTGCTTCTCAGGTATCCGATCTCGAGCTCCGGGGTGAAAATCCTAGGTGTGACCCTGGTCTATTATACTTGGCAATGGCGATGGTTTTCATCGTTATCTTGTTGAAGACATTGCTTGGATCGTGCTCAAACTTTATCTTCAGGGTGAAAGCCCATGATCTAGCCTTTAGTGGTTGGAGCAGGCGACGGCGATGCCTGAGCGTCGTTTCCTTCCTGAAGACGTTGCTTTTGGAGGACATTTATCATAGTCCTTGTGTTGTCAAGTGGTGGTTGGTGCCCATGGTAGTTGTTGTTTTTTCTTGATCACTGTTTTGATTGCTTCGTTTTTTTCTCTTCATCCCAGGCATATCTTTGGTCTTGTATGACTTTGCTATCTGCTAATAGGATTGTGTGTGTGTAGTGTCGGCTGTGTGCATCTTAGTTATGCAGAGACCGGGTGTGTATTCATAGTGCATGTATCCCCTTGATGTTACATTATGAATCAATAAAAACCGCCCTTTATCGAAAAAAACATAGCGCTTTTCCGAGAAAAGATGAGTCTACAAGCTAATAAATGAATCCATTTAACTATTATGTTACTTTACAATATGGAGATAGTAACTTAGACTAGTGTCATATGCATGACACTAGTATAAGTTACTCCCCACTATGGCCAGCCTAATTAGCGTATATGGGATTAGTATATTAGACCCGGCCTGTCGTGTGGTTGTGGTTGCAGGTCAAGTCAAATGATAGTTCATTCTTCCTCCCGGGTCGCTCCTCCCTCGAGCGGCTCCGGAGGACTCTTCCCCTCCCCGATCCTGTCTCCTCCGGACGCCGCTGCTTCCGGCACTGGCGGCGGTGGCGACGCCCAACCCGTCGAAGAGGGAGGGCTGGAGAGGCGCCGCGCAGCAGCGCTCCATAGGCGTAGGTGGGGCGCTTGCTGGTGGTGCAAGGTGGCACGGTAGTTATGGCCATGGTCTGAGGTCTTCCGGCAGAGTGACGTCGCAGAGGTGCTGGCGTGCCACTGGCAGACGTGGTGCTCCGATCCGATCTGGACCTCATGGCCTGATCTGGGCCTCCCGGCCGGTCGGGGCCAATGTGGACGCACGGGGTTGCCTTCTTCTCGACGGCCAGTCTGGCAGGGAGTTGACAGGTAGCGTGGGGGCTTGATGGTCTTGCATCTACAGGTGGTTTGTACTTGCTGATCTTCAAGCGCCAAGTTGTTGATCTATTCATGTCGGCCTCCCAGGTCTAGACGCCGACGAGTTCCGGCCTTCCCCCTTGGAGATTTCTGTTGATTGGCGCATGGCGCCGCTGGATATCTAGATTGGATTCGTTCTGGTCGTGCGCGCCCTTATCTTCGGCCAATGAGGCTTCATGAGGGCGTGGCATGAAGCTTCGCGTTCTTTTGGTGCCATAGGACATGCCTAAATATAGATTTCTATGGTATTGATAGAGGTGGAAAAAGTCATGGCGGCTGCAATCAGAGGTTTGAAATGGTGGAGAGGTGTTTTGGTTGCAATGAAGACCTGCGTCACAGGTTCTTCCTGTGTGTCAGGTGTTTGGTGACTTGCAGCTGCAGCCTTGGCAAGAGGGGGTGGCAACACTAGTGGACTACATTTTTTATGATGCTCCTCGAGTGCCGAGCCTTGATTTTCAGGGTGAAAGCCCAAGGTCATCTAGCCTTAATTGGGTGTACCTAGCAATGGCCTTGTTGTAGGTATTTTTTGTGAACTCGGACTCTCTCCAGGTGAAAACCCAAGATCTTCGATCGGGCGACGACAATGTTTGTGCATTGTTTCCTTCTTGGAGGCATTGCTTTTGGAAAATCTCTTGTGGCCCGGGTGATGTCTTCGGTGATGGTTAGAGTGCTGCTATTGCAAGTTTCAATCACCGTGACGTGGTCCTTGTTTTATTTTTCTCTTTTTTTATTTTTTTCTTGGTTGTGTGCATCCTTAATATCTTTATATATTTTATTGGTGTACAGACTTGGTGTAATTGGTATCTTCGCGATATCAATATATTCTCCTTATCAAAAAAGGTCTGCTGGCGATGTGTCTAAGGCCCCGTCCATCAGTTGGCATATCAGCAGTGATATGGTCCATCTCAAACTGCAGAAATGATATTTGCTTTGAATGTAAGAGGATTCTAGATCCTTCTATGATTCTGCATAGATCATGTGCTTTGCTAACTCTTGGTCCATATTGCAGAAAAATCAGGAAAGACAAAGGGAACTGACATGAGGGGTAAAGTTGCTCCAACAAGTTCCAAGTGAAGTTTTCAACACAGCTAGAGGTTGGCGGCCCCGGGGTTCTTAAGATTGCAGGTGGCTGATGAACAGGAAGATTTTCTAGGGATCCTATCTTGATGCCATCGGAGCTGCTGCCAGAAAAATGAGGATCTACATCTTGTTGTTTCCGTTCAGAGTGATTTTATCTTTGGTCCAGTCGTGTTTCTCATTTTCCTTTGGTGCTATCTGCAGTTGTTGCTACTCCTTCCTTATTATATGATGTAAGGTTGTAAATGTTTAATTACTTGTAAGTTGGATAAAAGTGGTGAAATGATATGTATTTGGAGTGTGACTGGAGAGGGGTTGCGCCCTCACTCTCCAGAGGCTTTCTGTAGTTTTCTCTTGCAGTTAGTCTTGAATGATTTAGGTGGCAAGTAGGTTTACTTTGGCTGTACTGAAGAGTAGGGCATTCTGGAGGATGAGCTTCATGGAGCTTGTCTTTAAAAAAAACATATTTTTTTAAGTTCCACAAAATTCTGAAAAACATTCTACACGTTCATATGGGTGTATTTTACATGTGTATAAAGTCTGACGATGAAATATATTATGTCGAGAGGTACACAAAAAAGACAAATTCGTGCATTTTATAGTAGTGCACGGTTGGCATACTGTTCACCATTTTCAAATCATGATTTTTGTCTTTTTAATGTACTGTCTTTATAATTTATATCATATTCAAAATTTATAAACATGTATTATATATCCATATTGTGATTTTGTTCAGAAATTTCAGAACTTCAAAATGTAATTTTCGTTTTTAAAAAAAAGCTCCACGTACCTTGTCCTCCATTTAGCATTTTCGTGTATTGAACTACTATTAGTGGAAATCGGGGAAACCCGTTTTGCTAAAAGAAAAGAAAATGCTCAATCGAAGGATCGGCCTAGACATTATAGACGACAATTCCGCAAAGAAAAAGAATAAGTAGTAAACGACAAGCTCAGCCGGTATAAAAGAAAAGGTAGAATTCGGCAAAAATGTGTAAGGCTGCGGGGATCACTTAGCCGGCGCACGCCAGCCGCCCGCGCCTCCTCCGGCCGCTCTGCGTTGCCTCGCACGTACGGTACTCATTTGGATCGGCCCCCTCTTCCACCACGACGGGAGGCACCAACGATAGCAGCATCTCCTTTGTCAGTTTCGGCGTCACACACTCATCTACTCCTTGTGGCTTCGCTTCGTTGCATGTCACGGCTGACAAACGAACACGACCTTCCTTTTTACGACCCGGGCCACGAAAAGTACGTGCACCCGGCCGGCTGCTTACCTGCAATGACAGATATCTTCCCCGATGCTTTCCATGAAGCAACCGGGAATTAACTCATTCATCTGAATCGAAGACATCACTGTCTTTTTTTTTGCGTGGGAAGACATCACTGTCTTGACATCTGAAAGGTCTCACAGGCACCGTTTTCTACGGCGGCGGTAGGCCTGCTGCCGTCCGCGGCAAAGAAACGATTCAAAGCGAACCCACACCCTCCTTCTTTAATTTTCCCTTCTCGCACAAGCAAACCCTTTATAAATAAACGGACCTAATTTGAACAGCTTGTCTTGCAATTCAAACACGAAACGAACCGCACGAAAAACGCCGTTCACATCTCCAAAAGTCGAGCAATTCCTTTGCTTATTAGTCGAGATTGTACAAATCGACCTCTCAGTCTCCACCGACCAAATCACCACCACACGGCACTCATGAGTCCACATCGCAGCCGTCCATTTCAGGGGACACCAAAATGGACAAACGAACAAATAAACAAATAACAAATCAGCATGCGCCACACCGTATACGTATACCTAGATACGGTGTGCGTACGATTCTCTTCTACTACGTTGCACGTACGCGTATCTACAGCGTAGGCTCTCGCACGGCCACACGGTTTACACGTGCGTGCTCTGCATTGCACGCGCAGACGGGCCTTGTTCAGCTCCGCTCCGGCGCCCGGTACGGCGTCCACGCGCCCAGCGGCGACGGCGTGCCCTTCCACACGTGCGCCGGCGTCCGCGCCGTCATCGCGCCCGGCGCGTCGGACACGCGCCACACCTTCACCGACCCGTCCAGGCTGCCACTGTACACCACCCACCGCCGGTGCCCGTCCGCGTCGACGGACTCCTCCTCGTCCATGGCCACGCACTTGACCGGCCCCGTGTGCCCGCTCAGCACGGCCAGGCGGGAGTGGTCCGCGCCCTCGTCGCGCCGCCACACGGAGATCGTCCGGTCGGCGGAGCCGCTCACGACGACGCGCCCGGCCACCGCGAGGGACAGCACGGCCATCTTGTGCCCGCGGAGCGCCCCGCCGTTCCTCGGCGCGCTCTCCCGGTCGGCTCCGCGCCGCCACTGCCAGTGCGTCACGGCCCCGTCCGAGGAGGCCACGTACACCACGCGCGCCTCCGCCGCCACGGCGATGGCGGTCACCGCGCTCTCGCCCTTGCGCAGCACCCGCTCCATGACGTGCCTCGTGGCGCCGCCCTTGCCGTCCTCCCGCCGCCACACCTTGACCGTGCCGTCCGCGGAGCCGGTGAACGCCAGCGCGTCGAACCCCGCCGCGGCCACCGTGTTGACGGCGTCGTCGTGGGCGCGCACCGACTCGAGGCACCGCGAGTCGGACACGCGCCACACCTTGAAGGTCCTGTCCCACGACCCGGAGTAGAGCAGCCCGGCGTCGGCGTCCAGGCTGAGGCACGAGACGGCGTCGAAGTGCCGCAGCCAGACGGAGCTGTGCCGGCGGCGCGTCTCGATGTAGTGCGACGGCCTGACGGAGCTCCTGAGAAAATCCCCGAGCTTCGGGAGCGAGCCGACGCGCTTGTGCACGGCGGGGTCGTCCGCGGACGCGCGCCACACGCGGATCTTGCCGTCCTGGTGGCCGGTGTAAATCCTGCCGTCCCCGGCGACGACAATGGCCTTGACGAGCCCGCTCCCGCACTGGAACCCCGCGAACTCCCGCCGATCCCGCCACACCCGCACGTTCTTGGAGTCCGTGCCGGTGTAGAGCAGGTCTCCGGCCGCGGCGAGCGAGTACACGTGCCCGTCCTCCTTGACGAACGACCCCAGGAGCCCGGTCTCGTCCGCCGCGCCGGCCGTCAGCGCCGCCCCGGCGCCGAGCCCCGGGAGGTTGACCCACGGCGACGCGACGTACGGCGACGGGGACGCCGTGGCCGACGTGCTCGCGCTCCCGCTGGTGGTCGTGGGCGACGGCAGCGGGGAGCACCCGTCTTCGCTGGTCGCCGCCACCGCCGGATCCGGCCGCAGGAACTGCAGCAACTTCTTGTGATTCCTCATGGCACACAAACGCAACACCAGCCACCGACTGTTCAACAAAGTATCGAGTCTTTGCGACCTTGGAGCGATCGAACCGGCTGCCAAAACTGCTCGGTGAGAAACCGATGAGGGAAGGGAGAAGGAACCGAGGGATGTCGAGAGTGACGCTTTGGCGGTTCGGCGGCGAAGAAGAAAGATTTTCGGCTGGGATGGCGCTGGTGCGCGGGATATATATAGCGGCGGGCCGGCGGGGGCGGTGGCGCCAGGTGGACGGCCGAGGTTTGGAGAGGAGAGGTTGCTTGGGCCTTTGCGGGGAGCACGTGGTCCGATGGGCCGGGCGGGACACGCGGCGGGCCGTGGACGGGGTGCGGTACAATGATTTGCATAGCGGCGCAGGTTGGGTTGGGTGAGTGGTGCAGTATCTGGTGCTGGTGGCGGTGGTGGTGGTGTGCCCTCGCAAATCGCACTGAGCCACACGATCGATCGTACGGCGGGAAATGTCAACTTGGCGTCAGAATTTGAATGCAGTTCCCATGCTAAAAGTTGGCATGTCACGCTATTCTACATCATAATTAAGCTTGGGCTACTGATGCATAGTGTGTGGATACGTTGAGTACTCAAGCAAAAGTCAAACCCAAATCGCTAGGAGCTGTACAGTACTACTACATGGAAAAAGATGGACGATTTGGCAGCGAAATCTCCAGGTTGCAAGGAAATCGTATCGGCAGCAACGCAGCTGCCGCCGAGCCAGGTGACAAGTACGCCGCGCGCATTCGACTTGACCTGCAAGGCTGCAACCACAGCCACACGACATGCCGGGTCTAATATACTAATCCCATGCACTAATTATAGACGCAGCACTTTACCTTTTGACAAAGTCTCGGATCACGTGAAAGCTATACGACGTCCTAATGTTGATTCAGCTCCTTGGGACGTGTTATAACTCGATCCTTCCCAGCCGTGTGGTGTGGAATCGACCTGACGTGTCGACCTGGACGACAGAGACGCTAAGTTAGCAGCTGGTGCTACGTGCGTTGATGAGTTATTGCCGGGTTGAAAAACGGAAAACATGTGACAGTCTATCCGTGGGGAGAAAAATGGCTCCCAAGGATCGCGACAATGTGGTGAAAGTCACGCGCGACTGAGTGAGCATCGCTGGTTGATTTTGGATTAGGGTACGTATGTGTACGTACTCGTGATGTCACCTACGAGTGTAATTACTAGTACAAAGCGGGAATCCAATGAGATCAATGAAGCATGATTTGTGTACATCATACGAAAACTCATGCATGCATGTCACCCGGGGTGGTTTGACAGCTTCTAGAAGCTTCTTTTTCTTATAGGAGTATATGCGAGAAGCTTTATCATGCACATGCACCCGTACGTGTGACTAGGGTCCACGTGAATGCATGCACAAACAATGCATAGCTAGTGCCGTGGTGCCGCACTGCCGCCACAAAGCAGCACGCACGGTGGGTGGCCATACCTACGTAGTGTTGGCTGATGCAACCGCCCGACCAGGCGGCTGTTCCGTCCCCGCACTTTTCGGCTCCAAATATCTACCTTTCCGAGCTTTGTGATCTACGGGCAGGAGAGGGAACCGCTGGCTCGGCGCCACGTGCCCCGGCAGCAGCACACCGAACCTCCCATTGCCATGTGCCATGTGCCACGCCCGGCAAAAGTAGATTCGCTCGCTCGCCATGGCCATCAGCCCACCATCATATCAGATCAGAGAGACGGACCGCGCACACTGTTGCTGCACGCAAAGCTAATAGTAATAGCCTAGGCCCGCCACTGGGCGCGCACTGGATGGATGGATGGATACGCGGCTCCGCCGATGCGAAACGACGACGGCTCGATCGATCGACCCAGCGCCAAAAGTACGCAACCACCACACAACCCACAGATCTAAACCAACAGCAGATCGCGCGCGCCGCTCGGAGAGCCGACACGTCGCCGGGGGCCGGCCGGGGCGCCGCGACGACAGCGACCGCGCCTGAAGTGACGGGCCGGCGAACCACTCGCGTCGATGTTTTTCCAGTTTTCGGCTTCATGGTCTCGGGCGCGCAGGGCTTTTCCTTCCGGCTCGTCGATGGATCCGGCGACCATCCTGCCGTGCCGTGCGGCCGCGGACAGTCAGCCGATGAGCTGGACGGATTACAGACTTTCACCGGTGGCATGTATGTGCGCCGTGTCGAGCCAATGCTACTTGTTTCACCTTGGAGGCGAGGCTATCTACCCCGATCGCATGTTTCGAGCGGACGACAACGGTCGATCGAGTGGACAACGACCGGAACAATGTCGACCGCACATCTTCACTTCCTCTCCCCTGGCCTGGCTGGCTAGCTTTGCTGCTACCATCGGAGTACAACACGACGTTGCATGCAGTGGCGGGGCTTGGGCTAAAATCATTTGTGGTTAGGAGGGGCAAACAAAGAAAATTTGATCAAATACATAGATATATATGCAAATTTTTCTTTGAGCTGGGGGGGCAACCGCCCAGATTGGCCCCCATGAAGCTCCGCCACTGGTTGCATGGCTACAAGACGACGTATCGGAATATGCGAGGATCAACTACAACCGTGTTTGTGTTAAAAAAAACAACATCCATGTATTCGCTTTGCCTTGTCAACAATTAGTTGTACCGAAGGCGAAGTGTTCGTGGCATTCTAGACATCCATCCATACATTATGTGTGGCGTGAGCAGGAGACAGCCCACACAGGTTGTGTGTGGGCGAACATTAGAATTGCCCATATGTATAGGCGCAGCTACTTCGTGCCACACATTCAACAAGTACTACTCATCCTCACTTCACGCGTGTGACACGAAATAAATATGCCCACATGTCCTGGCGCAGCTACGTTAGGTAACCACGGCATGACGATTTAGTTGCCATCCGAAATGGCAGATGTAGTTATTCGGGATGACAAATGTATCTGTAAAAGCATCACAACTCTCTCTGTTTTGATTAACTATAGTTGTCATGTCTAATTTATGGTAGTTGTCACGTGCAATCAAACCATAGCTGGCGTGTCCACGTGTGTGATTAATTACTTGCCACATATGGTCAAACATGTGTGCTTACCTAGTTGCCATGTGCGATCTAACCATAGTTGGCGTGTCCGCGTGTGTGATTAACTACTTGTCACAGATGGTCAAACATATGTGCTTACCTAGTTGCCACGTGTGATCCAACCATAGTTGCCACATATGGTTAATCACGATTGTCATCTGTGTTTAGCTGGTTGCCACATAAGCGTAACTGCAGTTGCCGTCTAGCAACAAATTATAGTTGCCGTGTGTGTTTACCTAGTTGTCATCCAACAACATATGAGTGTCGTGTGGGCGAAAAACAGTTTGTCCATACGAGCGTAGACTAGGTGGTGGTTGTGTGGATAAAAACTAGTTCGCTCACACAACGCAGTTGGCAAACTACGTGTTGTGGGGCGTGTGGGTGAATTTTTCAATACCCACACATACGATGATGCACATGTGGCATTTAGATTCTAACAGATTTCTTTAAGGTTCGTGCAAAATAAAATCAACATGGATTAAGGCATGCGGGTGATATGAAAATATGCCATACATGTGGACACGTCAACAACGACACGTATGTATACAGCACTAGACATCTAGAAGTAAAATCTGATCAAGGATTAGTAGCGTATACAACTTGATAAGCATCTATGTTAATTCTCGGGAGACAGGAAGAAGCCTGCCACATGACGATCCTGAGCTATTATTTATATATTTTAGTGGGCACTAAGCTGGCGCATTGTAACCACGCCTCGTCGTGTCAAATAAATCTAGGGTCCCAATAACTGCCACATGTGTGGTGTATCGGATAGTTGTGTTACACGCCTCGTGTGGAATGGACAGCAACTAGCCCACACACTTATGTGTGAGCAAAACAACTAATGCTCACACATTTTTTTTCCTCCTGAACCCTCTCACACACGTGCGTGTGGGCGAAGTTGATAACGCCCACACGCCCGTATGTCAGGCCTCGTACCCTTCTGGTCCCGCACGCGACGCATGACGCCCATCGCGCGCCCGCAGTTGCCATGGTCCAGACCCTCGTCCATGTTCGTTTATCTGCAGTTGCCATGTCGCTGAACTACGGTTGCCATGTCAGATAACTGCAGTTGCCATGGTTGCTCAACTGCAGTTGCCATGTATGGTCTGATCTAATATAGTTGCCATGATTTCATAACTTTAGGAGTTGCCACATACTAACACTAGGCAGTTGAGAGAGTTGCCATGTGCTCACAAGCATGCTAGGGCAGTTGCCATGTAAAAAGGAAGAGTTGTCATCTGCTTACGTGCACGTTAGGGCAGTTGCCATGTACGTGCACGTTGGGGCAGTTGCCATGTACCATGCAAAAACACATGATAACTCGGTAAAAGACAGTTGCCATCTGCTTACGTGCACACTAGGCAGTTGCCATATACCCTGCAAAAATACATGGCAACTCGGGTAAAAAAAGAGAGTTGCCACCTGCTTATAAAGCACACTAGAGGCAGTTGCCATGTGCGCTGCAAAAACGCATGGCAACTAGCAGCTTACGTGTGGGAGAGGAGACGGGCGTGTGGGCGAGATGGAAAATGCCCACACACCAGCCCTTGTGCGTGACTGAAAACTGGTGTGTGGGTGAACTGCTAAACGCCCACACACCGGCCCCTCCGTGTGGTAAAACGGATGTGTGAGCGAACTATGTCACACACCACACACACGCCTTGTCCTACATGGCACAGAAAATCAGCCATATTATATCAAAATTCATGCATATAGTACTGGACGATGATGGATGCGTGTGGTCGAGATGGTTAACGCCCACATGTGAGCGTTAACATTTCCGTAAATCTATGCTTTGACTTACTAATATGATATTATGATCAAGAACAGAGAACTTTCGCAGGCATGCAAGTCGCAACACTGCTACGTGGCGTATTTGTTTATTAACTGTAGAGATCGATCAAGTTTTGTTGCTAGATTTTGGTCGATGCTCCTTCTATAATTTCTTGGTTTTCTGAGTTTTTGTCCAAAGGATTGTTGGAATTTTGCTAGTAGGCCTTTGGCCCAAAGCCCAACTAAAATTCGGAAATTCTCTTAATCCATTCATGCACACATGTGAGTGGAGTGAGTGAGGCTAAAGTTTAGTCCCACCCTGAAAGTTGAGAGAGAGTTGCACCTTTTTATAAGGTGAGCTCTTCTACCACTTGTATGAGCATGAGAAGAGGAGACCTACACGCGCGCTCCTCCTCCTCGCTCGCCTCGCCACGCCTCGTCACGACGCGCCGCGGATTGCGGGATTGAGCCGAGCCGAGCCGAGGACAGAGCTATGCGCGTTGTCTATATTTTTGCTGCATGGGAAAATTAATGAGTCATTAATTAATAATTAACGGACGCGACTCGGACGTGGGGTTTACTCTCACGACCTACCCGGCCCGCACTATATAGTCAGGCAGACGTCTACCCTAGCCGCCGCCGCTTCATATGGTTTCTCACCACCGTTCCAGATCATTGCGCCGCCAAGCAAGTCTTCTCCATCCCTCCTTCCGGCGTGCACCGCGAGAAGGGACAGCAGGCCTCCGGAACCCCGCCTCTCGTGATCCTGTACGGGAGAGGGGCGATCAGGTTTTTGGGGAGCACACTCGCGCGACTGCTGGCAGCGACGACTTCGCGAACGACGACTTCTTCCCCGACCTCGGCAACCTCGTCCTCGACGACATGGGCGACAACGTCAATGCCGGCGGTGCTGCACCCGCTGCACCGTATGTGATTCTATCCTTCCTGTTCGAGATCGTGGTAGAATTCATGCTTCTAGTATGTGCCCTAGATGTGATATGTTCATCTGCTATGCTAGTTCGCATGATTAGTTTAATCTCTGCTGCTGTGGTCATGATATATCTTCTGTTTATTCGGATTAAATCTCGTAGTAATTTGCTCATATTTCCAACAATCCAAAAACCTGATTATAGGCAATTTACTCCGAGTGGTTTTGTTGCGCATCTGAAGCCGCATGCCTTTAAGGGGGCGCAATATAAGAGGTGGCGCACGAGAGCAGTCTACTGGTTTCAGACCATGGGCTGCTATGATGCCACCAAGGGCAAGCCTGAGGGCGATCTTAATCCAGCACAGCTGGAAGCTTTTGAGAAGATCGATACCCTCTTTAAAGGCGCTCTTCTGAGTGTTCTTGATGACTCCATTGTGGATTCGTATATGTCGTTTGACAACGGCAAGGACATGTGGGCTGCGCTCGAGGCCAAGTTTGGTGCCTCGGATGCCGGCAGCGAGTTGTACGTCATGGAGCAATTCTATGACTACAAGATGACTGATGAGCGCCCTGTTGTACAGCAGACTCATGAGATACAGTCGCTCGCAAAAGAACTTGAGTACTTCAAGTGTGTGTTGCCGGACAAATTTGTTGCCGGAGGCATCATTGCCAAGCTTCCACCTTCGTGGAACAATTTTGCTACTTCCCTGAAACACAAGAGACAGGAGTTTTCCGTTGCAGATCTCATTGGTACTCTTGATGTTGAAGAGAAGGCGAGAGCAAAGGACACACGTGCTCGAGTTGCTGAGGGAGGTTCTAGTGCCCACATGGTACAGAAGAAGAACTCCCAGCCCAACAAGTTCAAAAACAATAAGAACAAAACTCAGGGCAAAGGCAAGTTTGATACAAAGAACAAGCCATCACATTCTACCAACTTCAAGAAGAATTCTCATAAGAAGGGGAAGGGACTTTGCCATGTCTGCGGTGATCCTAATCACTGGGCTCCGAAGTGTCCTAACCGCTTTGAGGAGCGCGAACATGAGAAGAGCGGCAAGTCTGCTAATGTTGTCATCGGTGATACTGATATGAAGGAATCAGGGTACGGTATTTTTCCTACCATCCTTTCAGTATTTCAATCCCCTGATTGGTTAATTGACACCGGTGCCAATGTACATGTTTGTGCTGACGCCTCCATGTTTTCTTATTACCAGCCAACAGGGACTTCACCCTGCTGATGGGGAACGGGTCACATGCCATCGTTCGAGGTGTTGGTACGGTCGATCTGAAGTTTACTTCGGGGAAGACTGTGCGTCTGAAGAACGTTCATCATGTGCCGTCCATCAATAAAAATCTCATTATCGGTCCCGTTTATGTCGAGATGGTTTTAAGTTGGTTTTCTAATCCAATAAAGTTGTAATCTTTAAGTGTGGACAATTTTTTGGAAAAGGCTATGAGTGCGGAGGCTTGTTCCGTCTATCTTTGTCAAATATTTGCACTAAAGTTATTAATAATGTTTGCCACAATAATGAGTCTGATATTTGGCATTCACGACTCTGTCATATTAACCGTGGTTGCATGACGCGGTTAGCCAATATGAATTTAATTCCGAAAATCTCTACTGTCAAAGGCTCCAAGTGCCAAGTATGTGTGCAAGCTAAGCAACCTCGCAAGTCCCATAAGACTGCAGAGGCAAGAGACTTGGCGCCACTTGAGCTTATACATTCTGATCTTTGTGAGATGAATGGCGTGTTGACAAAAGGTGGAAAGAGATACTTCATGACGTTGATTGATGACTCCACTAGATATTGTTATGTGTATCTTCTGAAATCAAAAGATGAGGCTTTGACTTTCTTTAAAAACTATAAAGCTGAGGCAGAGAACCAACTTGATCGAAAAATTAAACGGCTTAGGTCCGATCGTGGTGGAGAGTATTTTTCCAATGAATTTGATCTGTTTTGTGCGGAACATGGTATAATCCATGAGAGGACGCCTCCCTACTCACCCCAGTCAAATGTGTGACGCTCCCGATTCAATCGTACACTAATCATACATGCAAACGTGTATGATCAAGATCAGGGACTCACGGGAAGATATCACAACACAACTCTACAAATAAAATAAGTCATACAAGCATCATATTACAAGCCAGGGGCCTCGAGGGCTCGAATACAAGAGCTCGATCATAGACGAGTCAGCGGAAACAACAATATCTGAGTACAGACATAAGTTAAACAAGTTTGCCTTAAGAAGGCTAGCACAAACTGGGATATAGATCGGAAGAGGCGCAGGCCTCCTGCCTGGGATCCTCCTAACTACTCCTGGTCGTCGTCAGCGGGCAGCACGTAGTAGTAGGCACCTCCGGTGTAGTAGGAGTCGTCGTCGACGGTGGCGTCTGGATCCTGGGCTCCAACATCTGGTTGCAACAACCAGGTAGAAGGGATAGAAGGAAAAGAAGGAGAAGCAACCGTGAGTACTCATCCAAAGTACTCGCAAGCAAGGAGCTACACTACATATGCATGGGTATATGTGTAAAGGCCATATCGGTGGACTGAACTGCAGAATGCCAGAATAAGAGGGGGATAGCTAATCCTGTCGAAGACTACGCTTCTGGCAGCCTCCGTCTTGCAGCATGTAGAAGAGAGTAGACTGAAGTCCTCCAAGTAGCATCGCATAGCATAACCCTAACCGATGATCCTCCCCTCGTCGCCCTGTGAGAGAGTGACCACCGGTTGTATCTGGCACTTGAAAGGGTGTGTTTTATTAAGTATCCAGTTCTAGTTGTCATAAGGTCAAGGTACAACTCCAAGTCATCCTGTTACCGAAGATCACGGCTATTCGAATAGATTAACTTCCCTGCAGGGGTGCACCACATAACCCAACACGCTCAATCCCATTTAGCCGGACACACTTTCCTGGGTCATGTCCGGCCTCGTAAGATCAACACGTCGCAGCCCTACCTAGGCACAACAGAGAGGTCAGCACGCCGGTCTAAATCCTATGGCGCAGGGGTCTGGGCCCATCGCCCTTTGCACACCTGCATGTTGCGAAGGCGGCCGGAAGCAGAACTAGCCCCCTTAATACAAGAGCAGGCTTACGGTCCAATCCGGCGCGCGCCACTCAGTCGCTGACGTCATGAAAGCTTCGGTTGATACCACGACGTCCGAGTGCCCATAACTGTCCGCCGCGTAGATGGTTAGTGCGTATAGGCCAGTGGCCAGACTCAGATCAAATTACCAAGAATCTCGTTAAACGTGTTATCTTGAAATAACCGCGAACGCCGACCAGGGCAGCCCACCTCTCTCCTAGGTGGTGCTCAACCTGCCCTGCCTTCGCCATCAAGATCCACACAGAGGGTGTCGGGAAAGTAATGTCCTTCCAGCCCCCAAATTCGTGAATCAACCGCGGGTACTCCTCGAGCCAACCCGACTTTAGTCATCACATGTATCATGTATAAAGTATATAGTATATACCCATGATCACCTCCCGAGTGATCACGGCCCGATAATATAGCATGGCAGACGGACAAGAATGTAGGGCCACTGATGATAAACTAGCATCCTATACTAAGCATTAGGATTGCAGGTAAAGGTAACAATAGTAGTAACAAGGACAGGCTATGCATCAGGATAGGATTAACGGAAAGCAGTAGCATGCTACACTACTCTAATGCAAGAAGTAGAGAGAAGAGTAGGCGATATCTGGTGATCAAGGGGGGGCTTGCCTGGTTGCTCTGGCAAGAGAGAGGGGTCGTCAACACCGTAGTCGTACTGGGTAGCAGCGGCGTCGGTCTCGGTGTCTAGCGAGAGAAGAGGGGGAAGAAACAACAAATATATCGCAAACAAATGCATGACATGACAAGGCGTGATGCTAGGTGTGCCACTAACGCGGTACGAGGTGGTACCGGTGAAGGGGGAAACATCCGGGAAAGTATTCCCGGTGTTTCGCGTTTTCGGACAGATGAACCGGAGGAGGAAAGTTGCATGTTCGCTATGCTAGGGATGCGTGGCGGACGAACGGGCTGCGAATCCGGATTCGTGTCGTCGTTCTGAGCAACTTTCATGTACAAAGTTTATCCATCCGAGCTACGGTTTATTTTATATTAATTTTCTAAAGTTTTAATTATTTTTAGAATTTATTTAATTATTTTAAAACAACATTATCCAGAATAGTGCATGCTGACGTCATCATGACATCAGCATGACGCCAGCAGTCAACAGGGCGTTGACTGGGTCAACTGACGTGTGGGTCACGCATGTCATTCACCGTTAGTTAATTAATCAAAGTTAATTAGGAGAAACTAGTTAATAAGGCTAATCTAATTAGGATTAATTAAGTTAATTAATTAATATTTTTATTTTTATTTAGTTTTTTAAATCTTTTTTTATTAAACGTTCTGGGGCTGGGCCCCATGTGTCATTGGCCCTGGGGGCCGTTGCGGGTTAGCGGGCGCTACGGGCGCCTGTGCGAGCGCTCGCCCGCAGGGAGCGGCGGGGCGAGGCCAGAGGTTAGGGCGGCGCCGGCGCGGCCATGACGCGGGTGTAGTGGCGGCCGTGGCCACAGCGAGGCCGGCGGCGGCGTAGGGAGCAGAGGCGGGGCGGCAGCAACGGCGCCTGGAGCTGCGGGCGTCGGCGGGAGAGCGGCGTAAGCGCGGGCGAGGCCGGACGGCAGCACCAGTCAGCAGCGGCAGAAGCAGCTAGCGGTAGCAGGGGGGCACCACGCGACCAAAGCGACGCGCGGGCGCGGCTGCAGCAGGGCGGCGCTGGCGGAGCAGAGCCGCGACAGTGGAGCGGCACGGCAGATCAGAGGCGAGGCCGCGAGCGAGCGCTGGCGCGCGAGCGCGCTCGACAGGCGCGCGGGGATAGGGGAGAGAGGGAGGCGCGGGGTGCGGGCGCGCGCGTAGGACGAGCGGCCGGAGCGGCAAGTGCCGCGGTGGTGATGCGAGATAGGTGAGGGGGCGCGTCTGTGGCCGTGCAGGCGCGCGCGTGCACGACGGCATGAGGAGCAGATGTGGCAGGGGGGAACGTGCATGGGAGGGGAAGCTCACATCACGGAGCAGGAAACGGGGCAGTGGTCTCGGGGAAGGTTGGGGGGGCCAATGGGGACGAGCGACGGAGTGGAGGAGGACGGCGAGGTGGCGGCGTCCGGTGAGGGGGGTCCGGCGGCGTCGTGCGGTTCCAGGCGGCGGTGGCCTCCTTTGGATCCCGATCCAGATCGGGAGGGAGGAGGGGGAGAGGAGATATTTTCGGAGGGGGGGTTGTGCGGTTAAGGTTTCGGGGTCTCAACGGTGACAGGGGGAATAAAGGGAGAGAGTGGCCGGCTGGGCCTTTGCCCAGTTGGGCCGGTGGCCGAATGGGCCGGCCAGTTGGGTCGGCTGGCCCGGGGGGTTCTTTTCCCCCCCTGTTTGTTTGTTTGCTTGTTTTCTGTTTTCTTTTATTATTTCTTTCTTTTCTGTTTTAATTCAATTTAAAATATTTATGCATTTTATAAAACTGTATCTTCTACACCATAATTATCTATGTAATATTTAGTACAAACCGAACATTTTAGTTTAATATTTTGAAAACTTTTATCGTTTATCTAGAATTTGAATTTTGAATTCGAACGGGGTTGAATCATCACAAGATTAACAACAGTAATCGTGGTGATGTGGCATTGTTAGCAAAGATTACTGTAGCTTAAATATCCGGGCGTCACAATTCTCCTCCACTACAAGAAATCTCGTCCCGAGATTTAGGAGGTAGAAGGAAACAGTGCGGGGTATTCATCACGCAGGCAGTCCTCGCGTTCCCAAGTGGCTTCGTCTTCAGAGTGATTCGACCACTGGACTTTGAGGAATTTGATCGCCTTCTGGCGTGTGCGGCGTTCAGCTTGGTCAAGAATGCGGACCGGATGCTCTTTATAAGAGAGGTCCTGTTGCAATTCGAGCACTTCATGATCCACCGCTCGGATTGGATCCTTGAAGCAACGGCGGAATTGTGACACATGGAACACATCGTGAACCTGAGAAAGGTTCGGCGGAAGCTCCAGTTGATATGCCACCTTTCCACGCCTTTCGAGAATAGTGAAGGGACCGATATAGCAAGGAGCTAGCTTGCCCTTGATCCCGAAGCGGTGAGCACCCTTCATTGGTGTAACTCGAAGATAAGCCTTTTCGCCAGGTTGATAGACCATGTCTTGGTGATGATGGTCATACTGACTTTTCTGACGTGACTGAGCAGTCTTGAGATTCTCGCGAATAATGCGAACTTGTTCTTCGGCCTGTTGGATAATATCCGGACCGAAGAGTGGACGTTCCCCAGTTTCTGACCAGTTCAGAGGGGTTCGACACTTTCGTCCATATAGCACTTCGAAGGGGGACATCTTAGACTAGCTTGATAGCTATTATTATAAGAGAACTCGGCATATGGAAGAGATTTCTCCCATTTCTTGCCGAATGAGATTACACAAGCTCGAAGCATGTCTTCGAGAACTTGGTTGACACGTTCAACCTGTCCTTGCGACTGAGGATGAAACACAGTACTGAACGACAGATGAGTTCCCATAGCTTCTTGGAAACTCGCCCAAAACCTTGAAGTGAATAAGCTGCCACGGTCTGAACTGATAACCAGTGGAATACCGTGAAGTGAAACAATTCTGGCCATGTAGAGAGTAGCAAGCTGACTAGCAGTGATTGTCTCTTTGACCGCCAGAAAATGGGCAACTTTGGAAAGCCGGTCAATGACGACAAGAATAGCATCGTTACCTTTCTGCGATTTGGGAAATCCAGTGACGAAGTCCATTTCAACATGGTCCCATTTCCATTCAGGAATAGAGATAGGTTGCAGAGTTTCAGCAGGCCTTTGATGCTCAGCTTTGATACGACGGCAAATGTCACACTCCGCAACATAACGAGCAATGTCCTGCTTCATATTAGACCACCAGAATCTTTGGCGAATATCCTGATACATCTTCGTACTACCAGGATGGATGGACAGAGGCGTATCATGAGCTTCTTGCATAACCCTTTTAGTCTTATCCAGATTTTTCTTCGAACATGGTACCACTAGGCGGCCTTTGAAATACAAGGCGCCATCGTCGGCGATAGTGAAGAATGAGGGCTTTCCTTCTGCTAGATGGCGTTTAATTTTATGGACTTCAGAGTCATAACCTTGAATAGTCTTTATACCAGCTACGAGATCTGGTACGACAGCCAGGGTATTTAGAGAACCCTTAGTAACAACAAGAAGATTCATCTCGCGGAACTCCGGGGGAGGGGGAGCGAGTGCTCCAGGAGGAACAATATGGAGGTTCAGCTTTCTAAATTCTTCGACAAGCGAGGGCTGAACTTTGTGAACCTGGAGGTGGTTGCAGTAAGACTTGCGGCTCAAGGCATCAGCCATTACATTAGCCTTGCCGGGGGTATATGATATACCCACGTCAAAGTCTGCAACAGTCTCCATCCATCTTTGCTGACGGAGGTTCAGATCTGGCTGAGTAAACAGATACTTCAGACTTTGGTGATCGGTGAAGATCTCGCAACGATTACCGAGAAGGTAGTGTCGCCACTGCTTCAGTGCATGAATGACAGCAGCAAGCTCGAGGTCGTGAACTGGGTAGTTTTCTTCGTGAGGGCGCAGTTGACGAGAGGCATAAGCAATCACTCTGCGCTCTTGCATTAGGACACAACCTAATCCTTGACGGGAAGCGTCACAGTAAATGACGAAGTCCTTCTTAGTATCAGGTGGAGCAAACACAGGGGCAGAAGTCAACTTGTCTTTGAGCGCCTGGAAACTTTCCTGACACTTGTCTGTCCATTCGAACTTGACACCCTTATGCAACAGATTAGTCAGAGGCCTGGCAATCTTGGAGAAGTTCTCGACGAATCGACGGCAATAGCTGGCGAGGCCGAGAAAACTTCGGACTTGCTTCACATTCTTCGGAGGAGTCCAATCGAGAATAGCCTGAACTCGTTCAGGGTTGACGGCAATACCATTCTTGGAGATGACATGCCCAAGATAGGTTACTTCGGGGAGCCAGAATTCACACTTGGAATACTTAGCATACAGTTGATGCTCTCAAAGTTTTTCCAGCACAAGACGAAGATGTGCAGCATGTTCTTCTTCGTTCTTGGAAAATACAAGGATATCGTCCAGATAAACCACGACAAACTTGTCAAGGTAATCCATGAATATATAGTTCATCAGACGAGAGAAGGTGGCGGGAGCATTCGTTAAGCCGAATGACATGACGGTGTACTCGTATGATCCATACCGAGTCACGAAGGCGGTTTTTGGGATGTCCTCCTCACGAACACGGATCTGGTGGTAACCCAACCTCAAGTCGAGTTTGGAGAACACTGATGAGCCAGCCAGTTGATCATAAAGATCATTGATCCGGGGAAGAGAATATTTATTCTGAATGGTAGCTTGGTTTATAGGACGGTAGTCTTGGACTAATCGGTTTGTCCCATCCTTCTTCTTAACAAAGAGAGAAGGTGCTCCCCAAGGAGAGCAACTTGGGCGAATGAAACCTTTGACAAGAGATTTGTCGATTTCCTCCTTAAGCTCAATGAGTTCATGCGGCGGCATCTTGTAGGGTCGTTTAGCTATAGGGGTAGTGCCGGGTTTCAAGTCGATGATGAATTCGACAGCTCTAGCAGGGGGAATCCCTGGAAGTTCTTCTGGGAAGACATCTTGGAATTCACGAACGACAGGAATGTTTCCAATGCCCTCGAGTGGTGCAGCGTTCAACACATTCAAGGCATAAAGACGTGCCTCGGCGTTCTGAACTAGATGAGCTTGGTAAGCAATTATTTCATCAGTAGGGTGTAGCAGATGGACGACCTTAGTGGCGCAAACTATAGAAGCAGTATGCGCTTTCAACCAATCCATTCCCAAAATGAGGTCGATGCTACAGGACTTCAGTACGATGGGAGAGGCAAGGAATCCCAGTCCTTTAATTTCAACGGGAACATCGTGACTAACCATAGAGGTTTGACACTGGCCCGCAGGAGTGTGTACCACAATCGCAGTGTTCATCTCTTCGTATTTAATGCCATGCATGAATGCAAACTCAGCTGATATGAATGAATGCGATGCTCCCGTATCAAATAAAACAGATGTTGGTACTGAATTTACGAGGAGTGTACCCATCACGGTAGCAGGCTGGTCTAGAACTTCATTGAGATCAACATGGTTGGCATGAACACGACCATAAGACTTGGCACTATTGTTGCGAGGCTGGTTGCTTCCACGGCCAGTTGCTGGGAGGGCCAGTTGATTCTGGTTCTGATTGCAATCCCTAGCACGGTGACCTGGCTGACCACACTTGTAGCAGAGACCATTATTGGGAGTGGGAACAGGAGCTTGTGGTGGTGGAGCTGGAAGTCTTGGTTGCCTAGTTGGAGGAGCAGGCAGACGAGGTGCAGCATAGATCTGCCTTGGGGCAGGTGCATTTGGCTGGTACATACTGTTGGGAATCCATATCTTACGCTTCTGTGAAGACGGGCCCGAAGATGAGTCCGTGTCACGGTTGCGCCTGTGAGAGCCCTGGTATTCCTGCAAACCAGTTTCGACATTGATGGCCTTGTTCACCAGGATGGCGAAATCAGCAAAGTCATGCACTAGAAGTGCGAGCTTGATGTCAGCTTGAAGGCCATCACGAAACTTCTCCTGTCTGCGTGCATCAGTTGCAATGTCTTCTTCAGCATAGCGGGACAAGTCAAGAAAATCCCGTTGATAAGCTTCAACAGTCTTGTTGCCTTGGGTGAGGTTGCGAAACTCGCGCTTCTTACGGTCCATGACTCCCTGAGGAATGAAGCGAGCACGAAAGGCAGCTTGGAAGTCTGGCCAGGTGATGATTGTTCCAGCTGGCAGAGTACGACTGTGGCTGTCCCACCATTGAGCTGCGGGTCCTTTCAGGAAGAAGGAAGCAAAGGTGACATAGCTGGCAGGGGCTACATCAGCAGACTCCATCTCATAGGTGATGTCACGGAGCCAGTCATCAGCATCCAGAGGCTGAGTTGAGCTGCGGTACACGGTTGGGTTGAGGCGCATGAAATCTTGCAGAGTCACTTGGGTTGGCTGCTGGTTCATATTGGGGCGAGGAAACTGAGCCATAATATTCTCCATGAACTGACGATTCAGACTGTTGCATCATCCCAGCCATGTACTCAGGCGGTGGTGGGGCATTGCCACCATGACCACGACCACCTGGTCTAACCATCCTGCTAATATTTAACAGGAGGGGTAGTTCAGCATTGAGAAATTGCAAAAACAGAATCATTCATGATGAAACATGCACAACGAAAGCAGCACGATAGATACTACATAGTAGTCGGCATATCTTACAAAAGAGATCATGCATAGAGTTCGTTACACATGTTCAGTACATAGGCTAAGACATCATAGGCGGCACACAGGCTCGCGGCGAATGCATCTAACACTAATAAGCAAGTCTACGTCAGTCCCATGCGGTACTGCGGAGGTAGGTGTAGCCCGACAGCTGGTAGTGACGCGAAGGGAAGACCTCCACGCGAGTAGCCTGGGGTCCGCGGATACTCTGGTGCGGAACCCGATGCGCAGGTGGTAGGAGAGGACCCAATGCAGGAGAGTAGCCTCCCACATCTGGCCAGCCGACGCCCTGGGGCATCACGGTCCGGGCAGGGTAGATCGCAGAACGCGACAGATCACCAGAGCGGACAGAGGGGTGCAACAGCGTCAGATCATGATACAGGTGCTGACGGGTGGTGTACAACTCGTGGCGAAGAGCTCGGTTAGCTCTATCCAGCCCATCAGCATGCAGAACCAGGTTCTGATGGTAGAAGGGCTCTCGGGTGACAGTGGAGTAGGCAGCAGTGTAGTATCCCTCCGCACCAACATCGGATGCGATAGAATGTGCCTGAAGGGGGAGGTGAGGTGTCCAACTCCTGATACTCTCCACGAAGACGTGTCAGAGCAGCATAAGCAGCATCGTGGACCGCCATATCGATAGTCACTCCAACACCATGAGCAGTGTGAAGCACAGTAGTGGAGTCATACTCCCGAGAGTAGAGGTGGACGATGGCACGGTACTGCTCTTGGTTGAAGTCCTGATACTCCTCATAGACGGTGTACTCAGGGTGCCAGCGATAACCCAGATAGGTCATCATCTCAACCAACACAGCAGGTGATCCTGAGGCACCAATGGCCGTCGTGTGGCGCACGACCTGCCTCGTGGGTTCCATCTGAAAACAAGGATGTTTTCACAGGAGTCAAATGACAATGTGGATAATGTTCAAATACTACTCTAAAGAATAACTAGGGCTTATCCAAATTTGGGGTGAACATGGTCACGGGATCCTAGTGTTAGAGTTAGTAAAATCGTTTAACCCGAGTAGGAGAGAGTTCAGAGTCCCAGAGTAAGGATCGAGGAGTAAAAGATCCTAATACCACCCAGATGGCGACGTGGGCTCGTAAGGCACACAACCATGTTAGTAAAAGTTTTGTAATGTCTAGACTCAACTTCGGCCAAGCAGTGTGGAAGGGGGATTCCTACAGGCAGTCGGCTCTGATACCAACTTGTGATGCCCCTGATTCAATCGTACACTAATCATACATGCAAACGTGTACGATCAAGATCAGGGACCCATGGGAAGATATCACAACACAACTCTACAAATAAAATAAGTCATACAAGCATCATATTACAAGCCAGGGGCCTCGAGGGCTCGAATACAAGAGCTCGATCATAGACGAGTCAGCGGAAACAACAATATCTGAGTACAGACATAAGTTAAACATGTTTGCCTTAAGAAGGCTAGCACAAACTGGGATAGAGATCGGAAGAGGCGCAGGCCTCCTGCCTGGGATCCTCCTAACTACTCCTGGTCGTCGTCAGCGGGCAGCACGTAGTAGTAGGCACCTCCGGTGTAGTAGGAGTCGTCGTCGACGGTGGCGTCTGGATCCTGGGCTCCAACATCTGGTTGCAACAACCAGGTAGAAGGGATAGAAGGAAAAGAAGGAGAAGCAACCGTGAGTACTCATCCAAAGTACTCGCAAGCAAGGAGCTACACTACATATGCATGGGTATATGTGTAAAGGCCATATCGGTGGACTGAACTGCAGAATGCCAGAATAAGAGGGGGATAGCTAATCCTGTCGAAGACTACGTTTCTGGCAGCCTCCGTCTTGCAGCATGTAGAAGAGAGTAGACTGAAGTCCTCCAAGTAGCATCACATAGCATAACCCTAACCGATGATCCTCCCCTCGTCGCCCTGTGAGAGAGCGACCACCGGTTGTATCTAGCACTTGGAAGGGTGTGTTTTATTAAGTATCCAGTTCTAGTTGTCATAAGGTCAAGGTACAACTCCAAGTCGTCCTGTTACCGAAGATCACGGCTATTCGAATAGATTAACTTCCCTGCAGGGGTGCACCACATAACCCAACACGCTCGATCCCATTTGGCCGGACACACTTTCCTGGGTCATGCCCGGCCTCGTAAGATCAACATGTCGCAGCCCTACCTAGGCACAACAGAGAGGTCAGCACGCCGGTCTAAATCCTATGGCGCAGGGGTCTGGGCCCATCGCCCTTTGCACACCTGCACGTTGCGAACGCGGCCGGAAGCAGAACTGGCCCCCTTAATACAAGAGTAGGCTTACGGTCCAATCCGGCGCGCGCCACTCAGTCGCTGACGTCACGAAAGCTTCGGCTGATACCACGATGTCGAGTGCCCATAACTGTCCCCGCGTAGATGGTTAGTGCATATAGACCAGTGGCCAGACTCAGATCAAATACCAAGATCTCGTTAAACGTGTTATCTTGAAATAACTGCGAACGCCGACCAGGGCCAGGCCCACCTCTCTCCTAGATGGTCTCAACCTTCCCTGTCGCTTCGCCACAAAGATCCACACAGAGGGCCGTCTACCAAGATCTCGTTAAACGTGTTATCTTGAAATAACTGCGAACGCCGACCAGGGCCAGGCCCACCTCTCTCCTAGATGGTCTCAACCTTCCCTGTCGCTTCGCCACAAAGATCCACACAGAGGGCCGTCTACCAAGATCTCGTTAAACGTGTTATCTTGAAATAACTGCGAACGCCGACCAGGGCCAGGCCCACCTCTCTCCTAGATGGTCTCAACCTTCCCTGTCGCTTCGCCACAAAGATCCACACAGAGGGCCGTCGGGAAAGTATGTCCTTCCAGCCCCCAATTCGTGAATCAACCGCGGGTACTCCTCGAGCCAACCCGACTTTAGTCATCACATGTATCATGTATAAAGTATATAGTATATACCCATGATCACCTCCCGAGTGATCACGGCCCGATAATATAGCATGGGAGACGGACAAGAATGTAGGGCCACTGATGATAAACTAGCATCCTATACTAAGCATTAGGATTGCAGGTAAAGGTAACAATAGTAGTAACAAGGACAGGCTATGCATCAGGATAGGATTAACGGAAAGCAGTAGCATGCTACACTACTCTAATGCAAGAAGTAGAGAGAAGAGTAGGCGATATCTGGTGATCAAAGGGGGGGGGCTTGCCTGGTTGCTCTGGCAAGAGAGAGGGGTCGTCAACACCGTAGTCGTACTGGGTAGCAGCGACGTCGGTCTCGGTGTCTAGCGAGAGAAGAGGGGGAAGAAACAATAAATATATCGCAAACAAATGCATGACATGACAAGGCGTGATGCTAGGTGTGCCACTAACGCGGTACGAGGTGGTACCGGTGAAGGGGAAAACATCCGGGAAAGTATTGCCGGTGTTTCGCGTTTTTGGACAGATGAACCGGAGGGGGAAAGTTGCGTGTTCGCTATGCTAGGGATGCGTGGCGGACGAACGGGCTGCGAATCCGGATTCGTCTCGTCGTTCTGAGCAACTTTCATGTACAAAGTTTATCCATCCGAGCTACGGTTTATTTTATATTAATTTTCTAAAGTTTTAATTATTTTTAGAATTTATTTAATTATTTTAAAACAACATTATCCAGAATAGTGCATGCTGACGTCATCATGACGCCAGCAGTCAACAGGGCGTTGACTGGGTCAACTGACGTGTGGGTCCCGCATGTCATTCACCGTTAGTTAATTAATCAAAGTTAATTAGGTGAAACTAGTTAATTAGGCTAATCTAATTAGGATTTATTAAGTTAATTAATTAATTAATATTTTTATTTTTATTTAGTTTTTTTAAATCTTTTTTTATTAAACGTTCTGGGGCTGGGCCCCATGTGTCATTGGCCCTGGGGGCCGTTGCGGGTTAGCGGGCGCTACGGGCGCCTGTGCGAGCGCTCGCCCGCAGGGAGCGGCGGGGCGAGGCCAGAGGTCAGGGCGGCGCCGGCGCGGCCATGACGTGGGTGTAGTGGCGGCCGCGGCCACGGCGAGGCCGGCGGCGGCGTAGGGAGCAGAGGCGGGGCGGCAGCAACGGCGCCTGGAGCTGCGGGCGTCGGCGGGAGAGCGGCGTAAGCGCGGGCGAGGCCGGACGGCAGCACCAGTCTGTAGCGGCAGAAGCAGCTAGCGGCAGCGGGGGAGCACCACGCGACCAAAGCGACGCATGGGCGCGGCTGCAGCAGGGCGGCGCTGGCGGAGCAGAGCCGCGGCAGTGGAGCGGCACGGCAGATCAGAGGCAAGGCTGCGAGCGAGCACGGGCGCGCGAGCGCGGTCGACAGGCGCGCGGGGATAGGGGAGAGAGGGAGGCGCGGGGTGCGGGCGCGCGCGTAGGACGAGCGGTCGGAGCGGCAAGTGCCGCGGTGGTGATGCGAGATAGGTGAGGGGGCGCGTCTGTGGCCGTGCAGGCGCGCGCGTGCATGACGGCATGAGGAGCAGATGTGGCAGGGGGGAACGTGCAGGGGAGGGGAAGCTCACATCGCGGAGCAGGGAACGGGGCAGTGGGCTCGGGGAAGGTTGGGGGGGCCGACGGGGACGAGCGACGGAGTGGAGGAGGACGGCGAGGTGGCGGCGTCCGGTGAGGGAGGTCCGGTGGCGTCGTGCGGTTCCAGGCGGCGGTGGCCTCCTCTGGATCCCGATCCAGATCGGGAGGGAGGAGGGGGAGAGGAGATATTTTCGAAGAGGGGGTTGTGCGGTTAGGGTTTCGGGGTCTCAACGGTGACGGGGGGAATAAGGGGAGAGAGTGGCTGGCTGGGCCTTTGCCCAGTTGGGTCGGTGGCTGAATGGGCCGGCCAGTTGGGTCGGCTGGCCCGGGGGGTTCTTTTCCCCCCTGTTTGTTTGTTTGCTCGTTTTTTGTTTTCTTTTATTATTTCTTTCTTTTCTGTTTTAATTAAATTTAAAATATTTATGCATTTTATAAAACTGTATCTTCTACACCATAATTATCTATGTAATATTTAGTACAAACCGAACATTTTAGTTTAATATTTTGAAAACTTTTATCGTTTATCTAGAATTTGAATTTTGAATTCGAACGGGGTTGAATCATCGCGAGATTAACAACAGTAATCGTGGTGATGTGGCATTGTTAGCAAAGATTACTGTAGCTTAAATATCCGGGCGTCACAGGTTAGCCGAAAGAAAGAACCGAACTCTAACTGATATGGTTAACACCATGTTAGACACTTCGGGTCTATTCAAGGAATGGTGGGGGAGGCGCTAATGACTGCGTGTCATGTCCTAAACCGAGTTCCCACAAAGCATAAGACCATGACTCCATTTGAGGAATGGGAAAGGAAAATGTTGAAACTCTCTTACCTACGTACTTGGGGTTGTTTGACGAAAGTCAATATACCAATTCCCAAGAAGCGCAAGCTTGGACCAAAAACCGTGGATTGTGTTCTTCTGGGCTATGCTTTTCATAGCATCGGCTATAGATTTTTGATAATAAAATCTGAGGTATCCGACATGCATGTTGGTACGATTATGGAATCAAATGATGCAACTTTCTTTGAGGACATATTTCCTATGAAGGATATGTCGAGTTCATCAAATCAGGAGATACCTACTCCATCTAGTGAGGAATTCACTGTAATTCCTGAACCCACCATTGCGATGGAACACGTTGAGAATCCTGTTGAGGGTAACAATGGAACTCCTATGAGGAGTAAGAGACAGAGGACTGCAAAGTATTTTGGTGATGATTTCATTGTGTACCTCGTGGATGACACACCCAGGACTATTTCAGAAGCCTATGCATCTCCTGATGCTGACTACTGGAAGGAAGTTGTACGTAGCGAGATGGATTCCATCTTAGCTAACGGTACCTGGGAGATCACTGACCATCCTTATGGGTGCAAACGTGTAGGATGTAAGTGGGTGTTCAAGAAGAAGCTTAGACCTGATGGTACGATTGAAAAGTACAAGGCACGGCTTGTGGCCAAGGGTTATACCCAGAAAGAAGGTGAAGACTTCTTTGATACTTACTCACCCGTGGCTAGACTGGCCACAATTCGGGTGCTACTATCACTGGCTGCCTCACATGGTCTTCTCGTTCATCAAATGGATGTTAAGACGGCTTTCCTCAATGAGAATTGAAGGAGGAAATTTACATGGATCAGCCAGATGGTTTTGTAGTACCTGGTCAAGAAGGAAAGGTGTGCAAGTTATTAAAGTCTTTATATGGCCTTAAACAAGCTCCTAAGGAGTGGCATGAGAAGTTCGAAAGAACATTAACTGCTGCCGGCTTTGTAGTAAACGATGGTGACAAGTGCGTGTACTATCGCTATGGTGGGGGCGAAGGAGTTATTCTTTGTCTGCATGTCGACGACATATTGATATTTGGAACCAAACTTGATTTAATCAAGGAGGTTAAGGATTTCTTATCTCGCTGTTTTGAGATGAAGGATCTAGGAGTAGCTGATGTTATCTTAAACATCAAGCTGTTGAGAGATGAGAATGGTGGGATCACACTGCTTCAGTCTCATTATGTGGAAAAGGTCTTGAGTCGTTTTGGGTATAGCGACTGCACGCCTTCTCCAACTCCATATGATGCTAGTGTGTTGCTTCGAAAAAATCGATGGATTGCTAGAGGTCAACTGAGGTATTCTCAGATTATTGGCTCGTTTATGTATTTGGCGAGTGCCACGAGGCCTGACATCCCTTTTGCTGTGAGCAAGCTGAGTCGGTTTGTGTCAAAACCGGGAGATAATCATTGACATGCGCTTGAGAGAGTTATGCGCTATTTGAAAGGCACCGCGAGCTATGGGATTCACTACACCGGGTATCCAATGGTACTGGAGGGTTATAGTGACTCAAACTGGATATCTGATGCTGATGAGATTAAGGCCACAAGTGGTTATGTTTTTTCACTTGGTGGTGGCGCTGTTTCCTGGAAGTCTTGCAAGCAGACCATCTTAACGAGGTCAACTATGGAAGCAGAACTAACAGCACTAGACACTGCCACTGTTGAAGCAGAGTGGCTTCGTGAACTCTTGATGGACTTACCTATGGTTGAAAAACCAATACCCCCTATCCTGATGAACTGTGATAATCAAACTGTGATCGTCAAGATAAACAGTTCTAAGGACAATATGAAGTCCTCAAGGCATGTGAAGAGGAGACTAAAATCTGTCAGAAAATTGAGGAACTCCGGAGTTATTACGTTGGATTATATCCAAACGTTGAAAAACTTGGCAGATCCCTTCACAAAGGGTCTATCACGTGATGTGATAGATAATGCATCGATGGAGATGGGTTTGAGACCCACCGCATGAGTTGTCCATAGTGGTAAATCACTCTATGTGATCGGAGATCCCGTGAAGTAGAAGCGGGAGACAAGCTGTTGGTCAGCTGGGAGGAGAGTATCCCTATATTAATTATCCCACTCCGTGAAGATGCAATACTCTCCTGATCTGCATGGCAGGTTGATACTTATCTTAATGTGTTCCAAGTGGCTTATTCGGGTAAGCAGAGATGTTGTCCTGCAGAACATCTTCTGAGGAACACACCTATATGAATTTGACTGTTAACGTCGCAGTCTGTGAGAATTGGGTGTTCTCTAATAAATTCATGAAAGACCCTGGAGTATGACGTATACGCTCCACCCGCGGGGAAGCCTTGCGGCAGCCCAGTATTGGTCAAGAATTTGTGTGAAACTAGTTTCACAGAAAACTTGTAGTTCAAGGCATAGTCCACTATTCAAGTTGTGATCTAGTGTAGCATAAATTTCTAAGTGGAAGTTCAACTTCACAGTCTCCACTAAGCACCGATATATAAAACAATGTTTTGGAACTAAATGATGAGATGTGCCAATGAGACTTTGTGGGGGATTGTTGGAATTTTGCTAGTAGGCCTTTGGCCCAAAGCCCAACTAAAATTCTGAAATTCTCTTGGCCCATTCATGCACACATGCGAGTGGAGTGAGTGAGGCTAAAGTTTAGTCCCACCCCAGAAGTTGAGAGAGAGTTGCACCTTTTTATAAGGTGAGCTCTTCTACCACTTGTATGAGCATGAGAAGAGGAGACCTACACGCGCGCTCCTCCTCCTCGCTCGCCTCGCCACACCACGCCACGCCACGCCTCGTCACGACGCGCCGCGCCGCGGGTTGCGGGATTGAGCCGAGCTAAGAACAGAACTATGCACGTTGTCTATATTTTTGTTGCATGGGAAAATTAATGAGTCATTAATTAATAATTAACGGACGCGTTAATTACTGAACCGTTTCCGATTTTTTGGATCGTGACGACTCGGACGTGGGGTTTACTCCCACGACCTACCCGGCCCGCACTATATAGTCAGGCAGACGTCTACCCTAGCGCCGCTTCGTATGGTTTCTCACCACCGTTCCAGATCATTGCGCCGCCAAGCAAGTCTTCTCCATCCCTCCTTCCGGCGTGCACCGCGAGAAGGGACAGCAGGCCTCCGGAACCCCGCCTCTCGTGATCCTGTACGGGAGAGGGGCGATCAGGTTTTTGGGGAGCGCACTCGCGCGACTGCTGGCAGCGACGACTTCGCGAACGACGACTTCTTCCCCGACCTCGGCAACCTCGTCCTCGACGACATGGGCGACAACGTCAACGCCGGCGGTGCTGCACCCGCTGCACCGTATGTGATTCTATCCTTCCTGTTCGAGATCGTGATAGAATTCATGCTTCTAGTATGTGCCCTAGATGTGATATGTTCATCTGCTATGCTAGTTCGCATGATTAGTTTAATCTCTGCTGCTGTGGTCAATGATTTATCTTCTGTTTATTCGGATTAAATCTCATAGTAATTTGCTCATATTTCCAACAAGGACCATCTGCCCAACAAAATTGGCAGAAAAGACCCCCTTTTGATGAAATTGACAGAAAAGACCTCTTGAGCTGTAGCGGTAGGCGTGCCAGCCGCCATGTGGCACCTGCCGCCATGCCCAGAGGCGGCAGCACTGTTTAATATACTGTACACGCGAGGGACGCGAAAAACGGCAACGAGGCGACGAACGGTACATGCCGCCTCACACAGTGGCGGCAGCACTGTTCATGCAATATGAATAGTACTTTTGAATAAAATAAAATAAAAAGGCAGAAAAAAACTGAAATTTTGCACCCGTTTAGAACACTCATCGTCTTTGCTGCCAAAAAATTCTAGCTTTTTTTACTTTTCATTTTTTTTGAAATTACTTTCACCCCACATGAACAGTGATGCCACCACTGCATGTACTCGTTTCCACACCCCTCGTGTGAACAGTACAGTGAACAGTGCTGCCGCCACGGCCCCGGGGTCTTTTCTGCCAATTTCATTGGGCAGGTGGTCCTTTTGGACAAAAAATCTCGTTTTCCTAGTGAGACACTTGCTTTATGAAAGCAGTGCTCGAAACCGTTTTTCTCAACAAAAAATGTCGTTTATATCATGCAGTTAATCTTCTATTTCGTTTTAGTATCTTTTTTGTACTAACTTGCGACCGGGGGAGAGGGAATGTCTGGTATATACGTACACATGCGTTATTCATCTCCTAGGTCATAATTGAAGCAAGAGTAGAGATGATTTTTAGTGCTCGGCCACGAGTGAGCTCCTTTTCCTTTTGTTAAAAAAATTGTATCTTGAAGTTTCAAAACAAACATGAAAAAATCTACATTAAACATGTATCTATACTGCATTCTGTAAATTTTCATGATGAAATACATTAACATGCAAGGTACACAAAAAGAAAAAAAAATCTTAATATTGAAAACAGCAAACATTGTATGTATTGTTCAATATCAAAGAGAAACCCATTTGTTTTTTGTGTATCTCTTGAGTTAATGTACACGAAATTTCAAATACATGTAGTATACATTCATATGAACAACTATAATTTTTCAGATTTTATGAAACTTTGAAATATGAGTTTCTTTTTTTTCAAGAAAAAGGCTCCATGGAGCTCAATCAGACAAAGTCACAAACTCCACACTCAAGTAAGAGTCTTATAAAAATACACTTTTATACATTATTTTTGTGCAGCATGAGCTCTGCTTATTTTACGAACCGGCCTCCCTTCAGTCCCCTGGGAGGCTAACCGAAGAAATCATAAATCTACTAAGAACATAAGAGTATTGACCACCGAGTACTGAGATTCACATTTTGTTGGCACATTTATAGAACACAATAATATGGCAGCTTTTATAAATTGTGCATGTGATGGGGATTGTATGGTCAAACCGGAAGGGCGTCAAGAGCGAAAAAATCGGCTAGTGAGAAATCATGAGCCCACAGCCAAGGAAATCTAATCGATTTGACTTGACCTGCAAACCGCAGCCATAGCCAACAGCCAAGCATGAGGCAAAACCGGCTTGAGGTGGATTTTTTTTTTTCGCGGGAAGGCTTGAGCCGATCTATATATTTGCACTAACTAAACACCGTTTGCATTTGGCCAATTCGGATCATATGTAAACTAGTGATGACCGAACTCGACGTCATAGTATTGGAAAGAGGTAATGCGAGGTATGCACGCTAAGACATGCATGTTAACTCGTTACTGTGTGGATCATTGTGACGTGTCGATCTGGACGACATAGACGCGCACGAGACTGCAGGTTCTTCCATTGAATAAATGGGGTTGAAAAACGAAAAGCACGTGAGGGTACTATATGCGTGAGAAAAATGGCGCCAAGGGATCGTGACGGTTTTATATGTGTTGATTAATTTTGATTTGGATATATGCAGACTGTAGTGGTGATGTCAGGAGGGTGACTTCTTAGCTGAGATTAATTTATACTGATGTACACATATCGCCACCGCCAATTATGGTTACTGATCGTGCCATGCGCTATACTGCAAGCCAGCAACACCTAGCTTATTGTATGTACAAGTAGGTTCTATTATTTTGCAAGAATAATTATTCATGCTGTGTAACGTTCGTTTGTACTCCTCGATAAAAATATATATAAGCGTTTAGATCACTATTTCAGTAAACTAAACGCTCTTATAATACTTTATAGAGAGAGTAACAAACCTCTCCGTCTGCTTAATAAATAGGCGAGGTAAATTTTTTATCTCCATTTCGAAAAAAATGTACCCATCATCGTTGGAGTTTGGCAGCTACTAGCTTGTGGTAGAAGGCATACATATACGGATGCAACAATAGCATACAAATGAAAGAAACGGTGGATCGCATACATGACTGATGCGATCCAACAACGGCTGCCGTGCACTTTTGTGCCTCGAATATTACTCCTTTCGAAGTCCCATCGCATCTACTGCTAGCTAGGAGCAGGAGATCGACAAAGAAACCGTTGGGCTGCCGCCACGCGCCCCCAAGAGCCGATCGCACACTGTCGCTGCACGCAAATGCGACGACAGATCGATACGCAGCGGACGCATCGGCGATTCCCGCCTATGCAAACGTCTCTGCGGGCGCGACACGACGCCTGACGCGCGCGCGCAAGAAGTCTCTATCTTCTCTTTCCTTGACCGTTCGTTGATTTCTTCTTCTCAGGTCGCGCGCGCGGCCGGGGCTTTCCCTTCCTCGCCTCCGTCCGCTAGCTCTAGTTGCGTGGAAATTCAGCGCCGACTCGTCGGCCGATGCCATGCCGTGCGGCCGCGGATAGTCGATCGATGATCGATGCCCTGAGCGGATCATTTTCAGCGAGGCTTGTAGCTGCTGCGTGCCTGGCCGCGCGCCGTGTCGAGCCAAGGGCACGCGCCTTCACCTTGGAGGCGAGGCAATCTCCGACGATCGCACATTTCAGAGCTTCGCCCAACAAGAAAGAGATGAGTGGACAACGACTGACTGACCAATGTGCTCTCACTTTCACCCTTCACCCAGTTGGCTGGCTAGCTAAGAAATGCTCCGACCATTCCAAGGTATATCTAGCTAGCAATTCTGTGTCCTATCAGATTAAAAAAAAAGATCATAAAGGAGGAATACCCCTGGTCTATGCATCAAACCATGCACATCAGATAATTTTATGACGTTCCTCTAGTTTTTTTTCATGGTAAAACATGTCTTATACCAACAATAAGATTTACAAGCGGGGGAGGTAGGCGAAAGTCATCTTCTGCTCGCGAGCTCATTTGAGCTCGTGATGAACAGTAAAATAAAAGACATTTTAAAAATTAAATTTTTTTGGTGCAAACATCGACAAAAGTTGTCCGTGCTTGCAAAATTTCGTCACTAAATAACATTCGAGGAAGCCGTGGCAAAAGAAAAAAAATCAGCTCTTCAAAATGTATTCAAAAATAACACTTTAGGAGCATCTTTGTATTCGAAAAAAAATCAGCTTTTCAAAATGTATTCGAAAATCATCTTCAAAATGTCTTCTAAGTTCTAACTGACCTGCTCTCTCCTTAGTGAAAACATTTTTGGAAAGAAGAATTAGTTGGATCGACGCGACGCACAAAGACCAGTTCATCGACGGAATCGAAGCGAGATCTCTCAACACGCACGTCACCTGCTATTTTCAGGACACATCGCCCGCAAGACCTGTACACGAGCCTGGCTAGCTGGCCCAACAAAACAATATACTAGTACCAGTTTGGTTAATTAGGAGATGATGATCGATCTAGGGTTTGTAGCCCACCGATTTGTTAACTATCAAGAGACAAGACGAACCATGATGCTAAGCTGGCCATTAGTTAATCAGCAACTACGTCCACGTCGTGCTAAGCAGATCCATGCGTTGACCTAATAATATCACAGGATTACCAACAGATAACGTCTGCTCATAAGTCGCAACACGTGTCCTTCTTGTTCTGTTTTGTAGTATATATAAGAGCAATCTTGTTAATCTTCCTAATTATACGCAAGATTGCTCTCGCCAATTTGCTTTCTGCTGATGCACAATTAGGTAGCAAGAAATGGCATCACTCCATACGGTTCAGTTCATACGAGTAATTAATAAAGGTTCAGTTCATAAAGGTTCGGCGCTCTGACATGTCAGCAGGGGCGACTGGGGCGACTCCCCGGGCGACTTCCCGGGAGACCGCGGAGGCCTCCGCCACGCCGTGTCCTCCCGCGGCGGCTGCTCGGGCGGGCATCGGCGGTCGTTTCTGGGCCCTATTGGCTACGGACGAGGAGGAGGCCGACGGAGATAGCGACAACTAAGAGGGTTCGCCGCCGTCGCCTACGCCTTCGGATCTGATTTGTGATCTATTTCATGCAGGGTATGACGAAGATGAGGTGGCCACTACCGTAGACACGGTTGTGCCGGTGGAGGATCCGGCGAGGGTTGGGCTTCTTCCGGACGAGAGGAAGGAATTGGTACGCCGTGTCGTTCACCGGAGAAATGCGGCATCGGCGGTCAGGCCGTGGAAGGGACCGTTGCCTAAGGTACGCCTTCCAAACCTCACGTTGTTCAATTTAATTCATCTGGATTCGTGGACGGTGGTCAAGAAAAGAAGGGCTGATCGCCGGTCGAGAGCCGGATCGCTGCCGGCGGCGGCGGCGGCTGTGGTGCCGTCGAGGTTGCCGAGCGGGATCCGAGAGGCTCTCAGCGAGCGCTTGAACGAGCTACTGGGCCGGTTTGGGCCGGATTCTACTTGCGTTGACGCCTTGCTACGTGGGCCGGAGATGGCTGGGTATGAGGCCCAGGCCAAACTGGGCGCCACATGCATAGCATCTAGCGCCGCATGCACGGACATGATTTCCTCCTACGCGTGCGTGTCTGCATCTTCACCTAGGGTTCGTCGGCGCGGGACGCCTGTTCTACCTCCGTGCGGTCCTGGCCGTGCTCGCCGGATCCCTCCTTTGCGTGCGATGGCCGATCGAGGAGCGGGTGGGCCGCCTGCAGCGAAGCCCCAAGCGGCTGCGAGTAGGGCCGGGGCTGTCGTGCCGCCGACGCCGCCTGGGAGTGCTGGTCGAGGGGCCCCCGGCGCGGGGCTCAGCGCAGCCGGTGCTGGGCTAGTTGTAGCCGGTGTCGGGCGAGGCGCTCCCGCCCCCTCGGGACGGGCTGGCGGCAGCCAAGGGACACGGCCGCCCGTGCCTGCGGCGGCTCGGCCGCTGGTGTTACCTACGGGAAGTGGAGGACCCGCTGGTCCCTGACCTACGGGGCCAACGCCTGCCAGGCCGCCGGGGTTACCCGCGGGAAGAGGGGGCCCAATAGGGCCGCGGCCTCCGGGGCCGTCGCCTCCGGTGGCCACTGCCATGGGTCGTGGAGGCGGGTCTGGCCCTAGACCTGTGGTGCCAGTCCCGGGTGGTGCTCCGCCCCGGGCTGCTCCGCCGCCGCACTATGCCGCGAGGCCGGCTCAGTATCGGCCGGGGTCTTCGCAGCCTAGGAAAGAGTTGACAGTTCGAGAGTCTTTTGAGTCGCCCCGAGGTCAGTGGGGTGATGATGGTGTTGATGCGTATGGAGACGGACAGCACCGTGGTTCCTCGTCTACCGGTGGAGGCCGAGGCTATACTTGGCAGAGTGACGGGTCTGCTGAGAGACCATTCCTCGGACCTCCCGGTGGCTTTGTCGAGGGGGCATCCGGTCCGGATCACCGCCAGAGAGGTGGATTCCATGGACATCGGGGTGGTCGGGGTGGTGGCTCTGGGAGGTTTCGTCGGCAGCCTCCGCCTCCGGCTCCTGTTGACCATGTGGCTACTGCGGTTGAGACAGATACTGCTCAGTCTACGGATATTACTACTCAGGCGATGGAGGTGGTAACGGCCCTGGCCAAGGTTGATGTTCCGGTGCCTGGGGCTGTGGGTGAAGCATCAGACAGGTCTGATTCCGAGAGGGCGGCCAAGTGGGCGCGCAAGAAGGAAAGGATGCTGTGTTACCGGTGTGGTGAGAAGGGCCATTTTATTGCAGAGTATGTCGCAGAGCTGTGTGACTCGTGTGGCAAGCTTGCACATGATTCGGGAGATTGCCCGTTAGTGCGTGATCAGGCTCCATCTCTGACCATGTATGGGTTGTACTGTGCAGAGTTATTGTTCTTCAAGTCCCCGGCCGCGAGGGAGCTTCCCGAGGATACACAGTGCCTGACTACCGGGATTGTGAAAGCAATTCAGGGTGAGGTGACTGAGGCTCAGATTATCCGGAGGCTTCAGGAGTTGGCACCGGGGGACTTTCAGTGGGAGCTGGTCAGCCTCGAAGCTAATGTCTTTAAGGTGGATTTCCCTTCTGTGGAGGATTTACAGAAATTGCTGAGTTTTGGCTTGTGTAGAGTTCCTGGTACTAAGTGTATTTTGGAGTTTCACGAGTGGACGAAGGTGGAGCCTAAAGGCAAGCCACTTACGCAGATCTGGTTGCGGTTTTCTGGGGCCCCATCTAAGCCTCTGCAGGACGTTCGAGTTGTAGCCAGTATGGGTATCATGGTTGGAAAGACGGAGAGAGTGGATATGGCTTTCACTCGGGCTCATGGAGTGGCTCGGATGTTGGTGAGTGTTCTGAATGTTGATTTCGTGCCTGATGTGGTTCACTGGACATATAGGGGAGAGGTATTCCCGCTCGACATAGAGTTTGAGGACGTTGAGATGTTTGCTGAAGAGGTTGCTGGGGATGATGTTGATATGCACGAGAGTGATGGTGGTGCTGGAGCCAAGGGGGCGCCAGACGAGTCTGCTCGAGAGGGGTCGACCGGGTCTCGCCCAGATGCTCAGTTGCCTGGGGAGGGGATCGGAGTTGAGCCGACACCGTCACCTTCGGTGCCCACGACGACACTACGTTTTGGGTCCTTTGCGCCTGCTTCTGCGCCTCCCAGGCTGTGGAGTGATAGGGTAGAGACTTATGATGTGTTTGAGCACATGCTTCCTTCTTTGGACTTTGCGGGGACTGCAGTTCGGGATGTAGAGCCGGAGGTCGCTCCTATTTCCCTTGCTTCACCGGTTGAGGTGGCTCCGGCATTGTCATCTACGACCGAGGTGGACCTTGGGGGCGGGGGTCAGGGCAGGTGGCCGTGTCCTCTCCCCTCCCTATACAGATGCCGGTGACGCCGGCCACGTCGGGGCCCGCTAGCGCTTGGAGTGGGAGCCCGAGGCAGGTGGCTTCGGCTCTTCCTCCTCAGGCCCTGGCTGTGGCGCCCGCATCCCCCGTGACGCTGGGGGAGGAGGGGCTGGGGCAGGTGGCCCTAGACTTCCCTTCCTCGTCTGCGGTCAGGAGGACCGCACTGTTGGCGATTTCGACGATTCGCTCTGAGCCGGTGGGCGGGGCAGGAGGAGGGAGTGGGCAGGTGGCCCCAGCTGTCCCGCCTCTTGCCATACCCGCAGGGCACTTGTCCGAGGGCATTGGGAGCCCGCAGCTTCCTCATTCTTGAGAGGAGGTTCTGGCCTTTGGCAGTATCCCAGACCCGGTCTCGACGGGGAGACAGATGAGTGCTCGCGTTATGGACCTTCCGGAGGTGGATGATATGCAGCAGCGGTGCGCTATGAGGGCGGCCAAGCTTCACGATGCTGCGATCTCTGCTGGTATGTCCGTTAACATATCTAATTCTTCATTGCATTTTGCTCCTGAGGAGATTGTTAATAATGCAAACCAATTAGGAGTTTCACTAGGCGCTACTGATATTGAAATCTCCAATTCGGTGAATGATATGTTAGATTTAGAGGCGGAGCGGGCCTTAGAGACTATTCGTAATCTTGCTGCGGTCAAACCCATGAATGATGAGGAAATTGATGCGTTAGGGGTTAGAGTGCTAAATAATCTATGTGCGGACCTAGCACCTTCTAATCAGGAGTCGGAGGGCGATGATGCGCCCTTAGATGATGTAGATGTCGGTTCCGTTCTGTCCGGTTATGAGGACCGGGTGACGGAGCCCACTAAGCCAAGGTGTAAGTGGAAGCGAAAGATTTATCCCGATTCTACAGTTCGTAGGAGTGCTAGGATTCGGACTGCTAAAAAATTCCATGATGAACTATGAAAGGAATCTTTTGGAATAGCAGAGGTCTGAAGGACTTGGCTAAAAGAAGGTTTCTTGCTGAAACTTCTCTGGAACATCGGTTAGATTTCATTGCTCTATCGGAAACCGGTCGAGATAATTTTGCGCCGCAGTTTCTTTCCTCTCTTGTGGGTGGTATTGATTTCGATTGGCATTGCCTCCCGCCACGAGGTAGATCGGGAGGTATCTTACTGGGTGTGAGATGTGATTCCCTTGAAGTCCGGAGTGTAGTAATGGGTGACTTCGCGGTAAAGTTTCGAGTTAGGTCTAAAGTTGATGGGTTCAACTGGGCTTTGGTAGCGGTCTATGGTGCCGCCCAACCCGAGCTTAAACCGGAGTTTCTGGCGGATCTTGTTCGGATATGTGGGTCCGAACAGCTTCCGATTTTGGTCGGGGGTGATTTCAATATCATTAGAAGGAGAGAGGAGAAGAATAATGATAACTTCGACGGCAGGTGGTCGTTTATGTTCAATACTATTATTGAAAGCCTAGATCTAAGGGAGATAGAGCTTTCTAGTAGACAGTTTACCTGGGCTAATGCTATGCCAAACCCGACATATGAAAAGCTTGATCGGGTTCTCGCCAGCGTGGAGCGGGAATAGAAGTTCCCTCTTGTAACGGTGCAAGCTCTCACGCGGGGAATCTCCGATCACACACCATTGTTCGTTGACTCAGGGGAGCCGAACCATATAGGAAACAAAAACACCTTCTCTTTTGAGATGGCCTGGTTCGAACGCGAGGGGTTCTTAGACATCATAGCCAGGGAATGGGCCAAGGTGTTGGAGGAAGGACGGCGGTCGAGCGCTGGCAGAACAAAATTAGGCATTTGAGAAGTTTCTTACGGGGTTGGGCTAAGCATCTCAGTGGGGTGTATAAGATCGAGAAGGATAGGCTCCTATCTCTTGTACAGGCTTTGGATGTAAAAGCCGAGTCCGCGATGTTGCTGCCCGCCGAGCTCCAAGTTAAAAATGAGGCGGAGAAGAGGCTGAAAGAACTTCTCCGCGAAGAAGAATTAAAGTGGACTTTGCGTGCCAAGGTCCGCAAAGTAGTCCAAGGGGACGCGAATACTCAATTTTTTCACCTCATTGCTAATGGTAAGCACAGAAAGAAGCGGATCTTTCAGCTAGAGCAGGATGAGGGTACTATTTTAGGGCAGGATAATCTCAAAACCTATATTACCGAATACTATAGACAGTTATTTGGATCGCCGGAGGCTAATTGTGTGTCCCTCGATGAGTCCAGGGTTGAGGACGTGCCTCAATTGACTGCTGCTGATAATGATATCCTGGTTGCCCCGTTCTCAGAAAAGGAGGTGTTCGATGCTATTGCACAAATGAAAAACAATAAGGCTCCCGGTCCGGATGGGTTCCCGGCTGAGTTCTATAAAAAGTGCTGGCACATTATTAAGGGGGATTTACTACCTATGTTTCATGATCTATTCTCTGGACAGCTTCAATTATTTCACTTGAATTTTGGAACTATCACATTGCTTCCGAAGAAAACGAATGCTGCGAGGATTGAACAGTTCAGGCCGATCTGCCTCCTCAATGTTAGTTTCAAAATCTTCACCAAGGTCGGGACTAATAGGCTCACACAGATTGCGCAGTCTGTGGTGCAGCAATCCCAAACTGCTTTCATGCCGGACAGGAACATCCTTGAATGGGTGGTTGTTCTTCATGAAACACTCCATGAAATCCATTCCAAAAAATTAGATGGAGTAATTTTTAAGGTGGATTTTGAAAAAGCGTACGATAAGGTTAAGTGGCCATTCCTCCAACAGGCATTGCGTATGAAAGGTTTTGATGAAGCCTGGCGCCGACAGGTCGAATCATTTACGCAAAAAGGGAGTGTGGGAATTAAAGTGAATGACGACATAGGTCATTATTTCCAGACACATAAAGGCCTAAGACAAGGAGATCCGATGTCCCCTATCCTGTTTAACATTGTGGTGGATATGTTAGCAATTTTGATAGGACGGGCTAAGGAGAATGGTCAAGTGGGTGGGTTGGTACCTCATCTTGTTGAGGGAGGTGTTTTCATCCTTCAGTACACCGATGATACAATCATCTTATGAAGTATGATTTGGCCAAGGCGAGAAATATGAAGCTAGTGTTATGCCTGTTTGAACAATTGACCGGGTTAAAGATTAACTTCCATAAGAGCGAATTGTTCTGCTTTGGTAGAGCCAAAGACGACCAGGAGTCTTATAGGCAATTGTTTGGGTGCGAGTTGGGGAGTTTACCCCTCTCTTACCTTGGTATCCCGATTCACCATCGTAGGCTAACAAACAGAGAATGGAAGTGCATCGAGGATCGATTTGAGAAAAAACTGAGCTATTGGAAGGGTAAGCTCATGTCATACGGAGGCCGTTTGATATTGATTAATTCGGTGCTCACGAGTATGCCTATGTTTCTCTTATCTTTCTTTGAGGTCCCAGTTGGTGTTAGGAAACGACTGGACTTCTATCGGTCGCGTTTCTTTTGGCAGGGTGATGAACTTAAAAGAAAATACCGGCTTGCTAAATGGGACATCATCTGTAGACCGAAAGACCAAGGGGGTCTTGGTATTGAAAATCTTGAAGTTAAGAACAGATGTCTTCTTAGCAAGTGGTTGTGGAAGCTGTCTTCCAGGACTGAAGCCATGTGGGCGCAGATCCTCCGCAACAAGTATCTCTAAACTAAAACATTGTCCCAGGTCGCAGTCAGGCCGACTGATTCGCCTTTCTGGAAAGGACTAATGAAAGTCAAACAATCTATGTTCAATAGGACGAGATTTGTTATTGAAAACGGTACAAGTACCCGTTTCTGGGAGGATACTTGGCTTGGTGAATCACCTTTAGCCATTCAATATCCGTCTTTATATCGGATTGCTCAACGACGTGAGGTGTTTGTGGCAACGGTATTCCAGTCTATCCCCCTTAATATTCAGTTTCGACGGTCGCTAGCGGGCAATCGTTGGGAAATGGCTTCATCTAGTTAGGAGACTGATGGAGGTTCAACTTTCTCACCAACCCGATATATTGCGTTGGAAGTTGACTAGTTCTGGAGTATTTACAGTTAAATCAATGTATATTGATGTTATTAATTCGACTGCTATTCCAACTTCCAAGTATGTTTGGGCTGTCAAAGTGCCTTTAAAAATTAAAGTGTTTATGTGGTTTGTCCATAAACAAGTTATTTTAACAAAGGACAACTTGATTAAACGCAATTGGACAGGACCTACTAGGTGTAGTTTCTGTGACCGGGATGAGACGATTAAGCATTTATTCTTTGATTGCCCGTTGGCCAAAGTTCTTTGGCGGACGGTCCATATTGCTTTTAGTCTTACTCCGCCGACTTCTGTCAATACTTTATTTAGGACATGGCTTAATGGGGTTGAGCCTGTATTAGCAAGACATATTCGGGTTGGAGTTTGCGCTTTGTTATGGACTGTCTGGCATTGCAGAAATGATTTGGTTTTTAACAGAACATCACGGATTCATTTTTTGCAGGTTATTTTCCGAGCTACGGCACTGATCCGTTCGTGGTCGCTACTCACTCCGATGGAGGCCAGGGAACATTTGGTTACTGGATCTATCCGTTGGGAGATGGTAGCTCGGGATATCTTCAACCGGTTTGGATGGCGGTCATGTAATAGGATAGACAATTAGTTTCCCTATCTATTGTTAGCCAGCCGGTTGTGACATTTTTTTCGGGCTAGTTTGTGTATCTAGCCGTCTGTCGCTCTGTGTGAGCTGCATTTTTCTTTTTTTTTTCTTTTTGTTTAGCTGGAGACTGTGGAACCTTGTTGGCACTTTTTGTTATTTGGTTAATAAGATGGCCGTATACATCGCTCTGATGCAGAGGCCGGGGAGACCCCCTTTTCAAAAAAAAACCGAATATAATAATAAATAAAGGTTCAGTTCATACGATCACGGTGCTGTGTCATAGAGAGGGAGCAGGTCCTTACGTATGTACATCAGTTTAAAGTATTGATGTTTTGCTTGCGAACGATCGATCTCAATGTAATCATGCAGTGCCTGCGAAATAGTAACCACAGAAAACGGCCGCTCTTGCTGACAGTTAACCACAAAATTGACACCGCGGGTTCCTTTTCCATCATTTTCTTGAGAGAAACCCCTTGTCTACAGATGCCTTGTCAATCTCTAATCTCTTAGTCTTCAAGCCTGATCTGGAAGTATATCTGCATATGCAGGTGTGTGCAAGGTCTTTCAGTTTCGTCACTGCAAGATAGCTACCGATACCTAGCTCTATCTACCCCTCCACGTCCGTCAATCATCAGTCAATGAGATGGGTTTGATTTGATTTGATGGAACCCATCAGTACTGGTGGAAAGATATGAGAGAAATCAATACTAGTGTTAGAAAGGATCGATGGGGCTTGCCTGCAGTTGTTGATCATGCAAGATACAAAAGTTGTACTCTCTATTAAAATTGTACGTACTAAAACAACATCAATTAATATGGATCTAAGAAAGTAACTCTTGATTTCTTTAGACGAATAGCTAATCTTCAAGAACCCATGTATTTGCAGCGAAATCAGCCCAGCCTGCGTTATGTCAAAAAAAGAGGTGCACTTTTTGGAAAGAAAACCAGCCTGTGTTACCTCCATATGTATACGTATACATACGTCACTAATTTTAAATCGTTTACAACACCTACAGGTTCAGAGAAGATCAACAGTTGCGTCAAAACTTTCCCCTGAAAATCTAAACCTCTCGCGGCAGCTAGGGCGACTAGGGCTTTCAAGAGATCCGTCTTCTGGCGTCTCCTCTCCGCCGATGACCTCCCGGTCATTGGTGATGGTCGGGAGGGGCGCGCGGGGGGGGGGGGGGGGGGGGGGGGGGGGGGGGGGGGGGGGGGGGGGGGGATATCACCGGGACCTGCGTGTATGAATTATGTACCTTTAGGTTTTGGGGCCCTAGTAGCTTAGGCATTGTATGTTCGACGTCATGTCTTCGATAAGGGTGACGGGGCATCGAATAATAGAACTTTAGATCGTTCCTCAACACGGTGTTTTGCTCCTTGATGGGTAATGGATGTGGTTGTTAGTCTGTTCAAGTGGGATAGTGTGACGACGATGGCATCGCTATGGTGGACTTATATCCTTAGGCTTTGTCATCACGACAGTGTTTGCTCCAGCGTTGGCATGAAGCTCGAGAGGTAGTGTAGGAGAGGATGCAGATAGGGGTCTGCGTCAGCGGTAACTGTAAGACGATGGATCATGTGATGAGTTCGTGGTTGTCGGCTGACCGGTATGGTTTCCTCCTCTGATATCATCCTCCAGCAAGTGTGTCAGATCTGAAGTTCTATGTCATGTCTGGGGTGCTGCCCTGGACATATCAATGACAATGGCTTTGCCTTTTGTAAGCTACTTTGGAGGTTCAAAAAGTTGCATATAAGCGCTGGAGCCGCATCCAGCTTGGGTGAAGAGGTGACCCGTCATATTTTTCTTTGGTGGATGTTGCGGTGCTGCTGGAGGCGGGTGACAGACATTGGCGTCAAGCTTAGGGGTTTTTATCGGTCTTGATTGTAACTTTCCCTCTTGGGTAATGGTTCTTTATGCAAATATTAGAGTTCGGTTGTTTTTCTAATTTTGTTAGCTCGGTATTTACATGACCTGTATTTGATCTTTATTATATGAGTGATACACGTATTACCATGAAAATAAATCAGCAGTTGCATGTCAATCTTCCGAGGCTTAAACCTAAACTTAATAGCCAGGGCTTAGGGCAGATGAGCTCTTATACTACGCTTACCATGTAGAATTACCATATTTTCGCATAGGGGAGCTCGTGACTGGACCGGCCCATTGCTCCACACTGTAACGCTCACAATACAGTAGCGACTAGGAGCGGAAACAATAACGAGACGACAACTGTAGTGCTTGTTTTATTGTAGTTTTTAATTTGTTTTTTGGAAAATTAAACATGGAAAAAAGATAAGTAAAAGTGTGAATATCTTTAAAAATATTTTTTGTTATATTTTCTAAAATAGTGAGCATATCAAAATTTTGAATATTTTTGAAACATTGCAAAAGTGAACATTTTTTGCAAACGTGTTGTTTTTCAATTTGAAAAGTTCTTGAACACATGGAACATTTTTTCAAATTTGTGAATAATTTTCAATTTTGAATATTTTATGATTTTTTTCAAATTTCTCAGCATTTTTCGATACACAAATATTTTTTCAAATGTCCATTTTGTTGAAAACATGAACACTTTCTGAAATGATGAATTTTTTACATAAAATCACAAACATTTTTCGAAATTTGTGAAATTTAGAAAAAAAAAAGAGATCACAGACAAAAAGAAACAAAAAAATGAAAGGAAAAGAATACCTGAAAAGCCTATAATAAGTAAAACAATAAAAACTGGTAAAAACTTGACCAGATTCTTCTGATAAGGTCCATTTTTTTGGGTAGGGATTCCCTCGAAAAGGTCCTAAGACCGCAGAATCAACTTACAGAACCTGGCTGCTAAATGGATCGGGGAACCTCCTTAGCTTGGTGCGTTTGGCAGACACTATGTGTTGGGGAATCCTATTCCACGCATAGGTCACTACGAATGTTCATGATTTTAAATATTCACACTACAGTTCTTAAATTATTGTTTCCCATGGTGAATATTCACACTACAGTTCTCAAATTATTGTTTCTCAAACATGAGAAAATTATTTTTAAATATTCACACAACGCATAGGTCACTAGGAACTCCAGTTCTTCTCAACCAAGAGCACTGGGCTTCCTATGGTGACGAACTTCGTCGAATGTAACATTTTCCTAATAACTCCTTGATCTGCTTCTTAATCTTCTCTAGATCATTTGCGGGCATCCGGTATGGTCTCTTAGATATTGGTCCGGTGCCTGGCAATAACTCTATCAAAAACTCAATGTCTCGATTCGGGGACATGCCTGGTAATTCCTCTGGAAATACATCCGGGTAATCCTTCACTACACGCACTTCTTCTTGAACAACACCCCTGAGAGGATTTATGTGAGTATTCTTAGGAGTATGCCAGGATACATACTTGATCCTTTTTCCCTCCGGGGTGGTGAGTAAAATCGTCTTACTGGCGCAATCGATGTTTCCTTCATACATCGATAGCCAATCCATACCGAGTATCACATCCAATCCTTGGGATTCCAAAATTATCAAATCTGAGAGGAAAACATGCCTACCTATGGTTAATGGCATCTGAAAACATCCCAGACTAGCCATATACTCCACTCCTGGTGAGCTTACTAACATGGGTGTCCTCAGTACTTTGGTGGGCAACTTATATTTATCTACGAATCCCCTTGAAATTTATGAATGCGATGCACTAGTATCAAAAAGAACTATTGCGGTAAATGACTTAACCAAAAACTTACCGATAACTGCATCAGGCTCCTCTTCAAACTCCTCCACGTTCACGTGGTTCACTTGTCCCTTGTTGAATGGGTTGGGCTTCTTCCCAGAGTTTCCATTGCCATTCTCATTCTTCACTTCAGAACACTCGGTGGCGTACTGTCCAGTCTTCTCGCACTTGAAACAAGTAATGTGACTCAGGTCCTTCTTGACGGGCGTTGCTGGGTTAGAGCGGTTCTGATGGCTGACTGCTCCATTCCCATTTCCATTCCTAGGGTCGTGGTGGTTATGCGGAATTCCTCCATTATGGTTATGGTCTCCATGGTTATGGGTAAATCCTCCCAGGTTCGGGGTGAGACGGGGTTTCTGCTGAGCTCCTGAGTTGTATCTCCCTTGTCCATACTTCCTCTTGCGGCTCTCAATCTGTTGTTGCTTCCCTTCAATCATAAGAGCCTTATCTACCAACTCCTGGTAGTTGTTGAATGTTGCCACCATCAACTGCATGCTCGTCTCATCATTCAGCCCTTCCATAAACTTTTCCTGCTTCACGGCATCCGCGACCACATCATCTGGGGCATAACGAGATAACTTACTAAACTCCTCCAAGTAGTGACCTACAGTACGATTCCCCTGGCATAAGTTGTGAAACTCATGCTTCTTCATGCTCATAGATCCAGTTGAGACATGAGTTGTGCGGAAAACTTGCTGAAACTGCTCCCAAGTGACATTGGCTATGGGAAAAGTGGCTGTGTAATTCTCCCACCATGCGGCTGCGGGTCCATCCAGTTGGTGTGCGGCAAAACGCACCTTCTCAGCATCTGTGCAACCGGCAGTGGTTAACCCCCTTCCAATCCTACGCAGCCATTCATCAGCAATTATGGGCTCGGTGCTACTCGAAAACACCGGCGGATGTAACCTCAGAAAACGGGCTAAGTTGTCAACTGGAGGTGGTGGCGGAGGGTTGTTGTTGTTATTGTTGTTGTTGCCCTGATTCTGAACTAGCAACTGCATCAGTGTATTCTGCTGCTGGATCAACTGAGTGAGCTCCGGTGGGAAAGCAAATCTGGGGTCACGTCTCAGAGGCATGTGATGGGTTTAGAGGGGAGAGATTAGAATAGAATGAGGTCTAATGAGAAAGCACTACCCAGATGCACATGAGACAAACACAATCATATCATATCACTCAATCAATCAAGCAATGGCATACAATCGATCTAACTATCGTTATAGTGCTCGGACTACTAATATTTACATGGGGGAATACTACTAATCATATGGTGGTCTACTAGAAATTTTGATTGGTGGAAGACCCTGATGACCCACAAGTATAGGGGATCTATCGTAGTCCTTCCGATAAGTAAGAGTGTCGAACCCAACGAGGAGCAGAAGAAAATGATAAGCGGTTTCAGTAAGGTATTCTCTGCAAGCACTGAAATTATAGGTAACAGATAGTTTTGTGATAGGATAATTTGTAACGAGCAACAAGTAACAAAAGTAAATAAAGTGCAGCAAGGTGGCCCAATCCTTTTTATTGCAAAGGACAAGCCAAAACAAATTCTTATATAAAGAAAAGCGCTCCCATGGACACATGGGAATTATCGTCAAGCTAGGTTTCATCACGATCATATGATTCGCGTTCGGTACTTTGATAATTTGATATGTGGGTGGACCGGTGCTTGGGTGCCGTCCTTACTTGGACAAGCATCCCACTTATGATTAACCTCTATTGCAATCATCCGCAACTACAACAAAAGTATTAAGGTAAATCTAACCATAGCATGAAACATATGGATCCAAATCAGCTCCTTACGAAGCAACGCGGCATAAACTAGGGTTTAAGCTTCTTTCACTCTAGCAACCCATCATCTACTTATTACTTCCCAATGCCTTCCTCTAGGCCCAAATAATGGTGAAGTGTCATGTAGTCGACGTTCACATAACACCACTAGAGGAGAGACAACATACATCTCATCAAAATATCGAACGAATACCAAATTCACATGACTACTAATAGCAAGACTTCTCCCATGTCCTCAGGAACAAACGTAACTACTCACAAAGCATATTCATGTTCATAATCAGAGGGGTATTAATATGCATATAGGATCTGAACATATGATCTTCCACCAAATAAACCAACTAGCATCAACTACAAGGAGTAATTAACACTACGAGCAACCCACAGGTACCAATCCCAGACTTGGAGATAAGAATTGGATACAAGAGATGAACTAGGGTTTGAGAGGAGATGGTGCTGGTGAAGATGTTGATGGAGATTGACCCCCTCCCGACGAGTGGATCATTGGTGATGACGATGGCGATGATTTCCCCCTCCCGGAGGGAAGTTTTCCTGACAGAACAGCTCCGCCAGAGCCCTAGATTGGTTCCGCCAAGGTTCCGCCTCGTGGCGCCGGAGTCTCGTCCCGAAAGCTTGCTTATGATTTTTTCCTCATCGAAGGAATCCATATAGCAGAAGATGGGCATCAGAGGACCACAAGGGGGGCCACGAGGCAGGGGGGCGCGCCCAGGGGGGTAGGGCGCGTCCCCCACCCACGTGGGCAGGGTGTGCTCCCCTCTGGAACTTCTTGCGCTCAGTATTTTTTATATATTCTGAAAATGACTTCCGTGAAGTTTCAGAACTTTTGGAGCTGTGCAGAATAGGTCTCTAATATTCGCTCCTTTTCCAGCCCAGAATCCCACCTGCCGGCATTCTCCCTCTTTATGTAAACCTTGTAAAATAAAAAAGAATAGGCATAAGTATTGTGACATAATGTGTAATAACAACCTATAATGCAATAAATATCGATATAAAAGCATGATGCAAAATGGACGTATCAGACTCCATGATATCCGCTCCAGCTTCGTCTTCATAGTCATCATCACTACTATCGGGGTCAGAGTCGGTGTCGTCGATGATGATGTAGTCTTTAGAACGAATCTCCTTAGGTTCGTCGTCTTCTCCTCCTGGCGCGGGGTCTCCCATGAAAAATCCTAGCATCCTTGTCATGTCGTCATTCTTCTCCACAAGTATCATCATTTCCTCCTCATATCCATCACGTGTGGACTTAAGCTCCTCTTCTAGCTCTGTGATCCTGGTCATTGCCTTCTTCAAATCTACCATGCTTGCGCACATCTGGTTCTCCTGGCGACGAATGTGATGGTTTAACTCTTGGATGAATGCTGCAATGGACATGTCCTTCCTGGTGCTGATCATCTCCCATTGCTCATCTCGGCGCCCACATATCTGGTAGATAGTGTCCTTAAGCTCCTTGTGGTAGACTTCGCCGATGCGTCCTATGGAATATGATCTGCCATGCTCTTGCCTAGACTCCAGGTTGGTGCATCAAAGGAAAACTCTATGGGTTAGTGACTGGCGTGAACGTCCTTCCTGGAACTTGAACTCGAATCAACCAACGCTCCTCTTCTGGTAAAGTGGCGGTGTAGGTCCTGGTGAAGCTTGGTATTCCAATGTTCAGGTACTTAGTGACTTCCTTCAAGTGTCGTCCAAACAGGGTGTCTTTTTCCGACTGTGTAAACTTGTTCCTTGAGTCTGCCATCCTAAAGAGTACAAAATAGAGAGGAGTCAGAAATGAGTAGAGAATAGTGATCTATGGCTCATCTTAGTCGTCGTGTCCTACATTCAGCATGTGCTTTGATACCATCTTGTAGCGACCCGGCCTCAAACGGTCAAGTCTCTGTGCTTCAGTGTCATCCCTGGATCGGTAATGCTGACACACATAGTACTTCGAAGGATTTATAACAGAGTAGCAATCACACACTTATTACATCGAATGTCTCAAAAGAAAACTTATTACAATAAGTATGGCTTAAGGCCATCTAATTACAATAACAGTAGAATACTTAAAAGATAAAGTGAGTCCATCAACTCCAACGCCATAGCCGAGTGCACGACAAACGACCTACGACATCTTACTCGTCGTCTGAAAAGTCTGCAACATGATATGTTGCAGCCCGAAAACGGTCCAGCACATGGAATATGCTGGCAAAATAACACAAGAGAGCAATGAACAGATAAATGCTATCACTACATGCATATATGGCTGGTGGAGGCTCTATGGTTATATTGTTTTTGCGAAAAGCCAATTTTCCCTACAACAAAGGAATATATTTTATTTTAACTATCATGGTAGTTGAAACATCATTGAGAAGGTTCCTCCAACTCAATCCCAATTAAAGTAGTCATTAACATCCCAACAAATTAATTTAGTGTGATGAGATCAAATCAATAATTCAAGTACCAGATACTCAAGATGTCCATAACCGGGGACACGGCTAACCATGATTAGTTTATACACTCTGCAGATGTTTGCGCACTTTTCCCCACAAGACTCGATCTTCTCCATTGGATTTCTCGCACTACGGGGTGTTTGAGAAATGGATGACCGAGATACAGTCTTTCAGAAGCATTAACTCTTTACTCTGGGTGGACCGTTACACCTACTTTCCCCTACATCGGTTAGCCCACCACTGAAAGAGGTCACACAACATACTCAACTATGCTAGAGCCCATAATGGCTTGTGGCTGCACACGGAAGTTTCTAGCATGAATAATCTTATGATCCCTTTGAGCCTGGGTGGCGGACCGTAGGATGATCACACGGGTACTCCAGGATATCCTTGGACAACACTGGATTCTCCAGGTGCCCACAAGCAATCCACCCAGATGTGTATTAAAGTTGCCATCTTAAGTTGAGCCATTAATTAACCACTCACATATGTCATGGATACACTCAAACCCAAACCACGTTTACGAGCATAGCATAGCAATATAAGCATAACGTAGAAGTAACTCTCAGGGTTTGATAATAAAATAGGTAATAGGTTCTACCTCATCATCCACTTCCCAGACCCACATGTTAAGAGATCCTACTCATGCAATGTGTGAGGGTTGAAACTAATGAATAAAAACTGGGTGATAAAGGGGTATGATCAAAGTGTTACTTGCCTTGCTGAGGATCCGCAAAACCTAGAGACTCGTAGTAGCACGCTTCACACTCCGGGTGTTTTATCGCAAACAAAAAATAGCATACATAAGCAATAAAGCAAAGATACACGGGTAAAACTCAAATAAGAAGATCTAACCAGAAAGTTCAACTGAAGAACTCCGGTTTGCTAAAAGAATCAAATCAAACGGAGCATCGAAACTCAAACTACGAAAGAAACAAGATCCGATTACTAATATGGACTAAAGTCAAATTTTACAGTACCAAAATCTTGTTCAAGTTGGTTAAACGGAAAGAGGGCTTCAAGACAAAGATCTAGGCGCTTGTTTCACCTGATTCGGATAAACGAGCGAAAAGATAAACTAGAACGAAGATTAGGGCAGAAATCACGATCGAAAATAATCGCGGAAAAACCCTGGAAAAAGAAAACTGACGAACAAGCTAACGAACGAACGTTCGCTGTCTGCGACTAATGGATGAACAACATTCGTTAAAGCGAACGTACGGACGAACGTCCGCGATTTAACTAAACCGACAAAAAACTAATCTAGAAAAAAAACTAGGGTTTCGAAAAAAAATCGAACGGTTTTCTTGTGAAAACCGGCGGCGGCGGCTACCTCGGCGAGGTCGGCGGCGTGCGGCGGCGGAGGTGCGGCGCGACGACGCGGCGATGCGGCGGCGGCGGCTTAGGGTTAGGGCAGGGGCGCGACGCGGCTGGGCCTCGGGGCTACGCGGGGGCACGGCTTATAAGGCCAGCCGAGTCAAGTGTCCAGGTCGGACACGGTCCGGTAGGTCGGTTATCCTTTTTTTTAAATAAATCCTGCCGCAGAAAAATAAATAAAAGAAATACTAAACGGACTCCAATAATCCTGAAATAAATTTTCACGGTCCTCTAATAATATTGCAGACAAAGTGAACATTTATTTAGGCCTCTAATGCAATTTTGAAAAACACATTTTTTTCCTAATTTAAATAAAATTGCAACAAAATCCAAATAAAATAACTTATTTGATTTTACTATGTTTCCTCTAATATTTCATTTATTTTGGAGAAGTCATATTATGTCCTCTCATATATTTTAATATGAAATATTTTCGGAGGGGAAAATGATTAAAACCAAATGATCCCTTTTTTCAAAATTTGAGAAAACTCAAATATGAAAATAATGAAATCCCTAACTCTCTCCGTGGGTCCTTGAGTTGCTTAGAATTTCGAGGATCGCAAAGCAAAAATGCAATAAAATATGATATGCATGAATGACCTATGTATAACATTCCAAATTGAAAATTTGGGATGTTACAAACCTACCCCCTTAAGATGAATCTCGTCCTCGAGATTCGGGTTGGCTAGAAAATAGGGGTGGGTGGTCTTTGCATAGATCATCCTCTCATTCGCAGGTGGCTTCATCCTCGGTATGGTGGCTCCACAAAACTGTGCAAAACATGATAACCTTGCTGCGAGTAACTCGGCTGGCAAACTCGAGAATCTTTACATGTGTCTCCTTATATGTCAAATCACTATCCAACTGAATTGCTTCCAGGGGCACCGTATCTCTCAGAGGGATATCGGCCATCTCAGTATGGCACTTCTTCAACTGGGAAACGTGAAACACAACATGTACTCATAACAGTCCTTCGGGTAATTCCAACTTGTAGGCTACCTCTCCCATGCGTTCCAAAACACAGTATGACCCTACAAATCTCGGGGCTAACTTTTCCTTAACTCCAAAACGTATAACTCCTCGTAGAGGTGATACTCGCAGATATGCTCTGTCTCCGATTTCATAGACTACCTCCTTGCATTTTGAATCTGCATAACTCTTTTGTCGGGACTGAGCTACCTTCAGTCTATCTCGAATTAGTTTAACCTTCTCTTTGGAATCCTTAATCAAATCTGGTCCAGACAACCGACGGTCTCCAGCTTCATCCCATATTAACGGTGCTTTGCACCTTCGTCCGTACAGGTCTTCGAACGGTGTCATCTTCAAACTGGCCTGGTAGCTATTGTTGTATGAGAACTCCGCGTAGGGAAAGTTGTCATCTCAACTAGACCCATAGTCTAGCGCACAAGCTCTCAACATATCCTCTAGAATCTGATTTACTCTCTCGGTCTGTCCATCTGTCTGTGGATGAAATGCGGTACTGAACTCTAGCCTGGTTCCCAAAGTTTGGTGCAGGTGGTGCCAAAACTTTGAGGTAAACTGCGTCCCTCTATCTGATACGATAGTCCTCGGAACTCCATGTAGACATACGATCCTGGTCATATATATCTTGGCCAACTTCGCGCTTGTATAGGTGGTCTTCACGGGGATAAAGTGAGCTACTTTGGTCAAACGATCCACTACTACTCAGATAGAATCATATCCCGATCGGGTCCTGGGTAATTCGGTGATGAAATCCATGCCAAGCTTATCCCACTTCCATTCGGGTATCGGCATAGGCTGCAGTAATCCTGCTGGCTTCTGGTGTTCCGCCTTCACTCTCTGACATACATCACATACGGCTACATACTCGGCGATATCCTTCTTCATTCCAGTCCACCAGAAATGCTCCTTCAAATCCAAATACATCTTGGTGTTTCCGGGGTGTATCGAGTATGGCGAGTCGTGAACTTCATGTAATATCAACTTCCTGATCTCTGCATTATAAGGCACAAATATACGGTCCTCAAACCACAGGGTGTCGTGCTCATCCTCATGAAAACCTTTGGCTTTGCCTTCAGCCATCTTCTCCTTTATCTCGGCAATTTCTTTGTCATCCTTCTGAGCTTCTCGAATCTTTCCCAACAATGTCGACTGAACTTCCATGGTTGTAACAAAACCTCTAGGAAAAATCTCTAAAGGAAGCTCCCTGAGATCTTCTGCTAACTCCCTTAACAAACCTCCTATTACTAAGGTATTGGCATAACTTTTCCGGGTTTCTCGCACTACAGGGTGTTTGAGAAACGGATGATCGAGACACAGTATACGAGCATAGCATAGCAATATAAGGGTTAGGGTTAGGGCAGGGGCGGTGATAGGAGGGTGACGTGGCGATGCGGCGGCGGCGGCTTAGGGTTAGGGCAGGGGCGTAGCGCGGCTGGGCCTCAGGGCTACGCGGGGGCGCGGCTTATAAGACCGGTCGGGTCAAGTGTCCAGGTTGAACACGGCCCGGTAGGTCGGTTACCCTTTTTTTAAAAATAAATCCTGCCGCAGAAAAACAAAATAAAAGAAATACTAAACGGACTCCAAAAATTCTGAAATAAATTTTCACGGTCGGACAAAGTGAACATTTATTTAGACCTCTAATGCAATTTTGAAAAACGCATTTTTTCCTAATTCAAATAAAATTACAACAAAATCCAAATAAAATAACTTATTTGATTTAAATATTTTTCCTGTAATATTTCATTTATTTTGGATCATATTATCTCTTCTCATATATTTTAATATGAAATATTTTCGGAGGGGAAAATAATTAAAACCAAATGATTCCCTTTTTTCAAAATTTGAGAAAACTCAAATATGAAAATAACGAAATCCCTAACTCTCTCCGTGGGTCCTTGAGTTGCTTAGAATTTCGAGGACCGCAAAGCAAAAATGTAATAAAATATGATATGCATGAATGACCTATGTATAATATTCTAAATTGAAAATTTGGGATGTTACAGGTTTTGACCAGATTTTCTTTTATTTTCTTTTTCTTTGTTTCTTCTTCGGTTTTCTATGTTGTTTTTTATTTCTTCAATGGTTTTATTTGGTTCTCTATTTTTCTTAGTTTCTTCACATGCTTTTCTTAGTTTTTTGTTTTTTGGCTTTTTCATGGCTTTCCTTCGATTTTCTATGGTTTATTCATTTATTTATTTTTCGTTTTTCAAAACAGTATTTTTTGAGTGGTGTTTTTAACACAGTATTTCTTTTAGAAACACCTGCAATTTTATTCATACTCACAACAATTACAGGTACATTGATTCGGATCTAAAATCCAAAAAAATATAAAATAACTCCTATGACTAAAAATTACAATGAAATCTCTTGGAAACATCTTCTTCAATGTATCAATCTCTGTTAGAAAAATACTCCAGAGACTTTGGTAAAAAGGCTGCAAGGAGCAACGATGTTGTCACTCTTTCATCCGCATAAATATTATCAATAATGGTTTTTGAAAGCACCTTGAGTCGCCCATCCAAAAAGATGGGAAGCCTTGATCGCTGAACATACTTGGGCCGGGGATGATCCCCTAGAAGTGCAGAACGTCGGATCACAAAATCTTCACCATGATGTCGATGAAACACTTCAACTTTACAAAGAATCAACCAACAGAAAAAATTTGACACACCAACCTAAACTCTTCAGATCCGAATAATCGGATCTGCGAAGATATAAAACTCTCTAATCTCATGGCATCGTCAGAAGAATGAGAGTAAATTTATTCTTACAAAATACGATAATCACTAAACGTTGACGAAGACCGTAATACTCTGAAGATGCGAGGCCCCCCACCTCTAGGCGCCAAGATGGCAGCCGGAGGCGAGGGGACCAAAAAAGTTTTGGCGGTGTTGGGGGCGCAAACCCTCGCTCGTTCGTGCCTTTTTGGGTGCAACTCGGCGGCGTAACCTTGTGTGCATGTTTTTAACACAATAAAGACATCTTTTTTGTGGAATTGAAAAAGGTATAGCCGATTCGACATTCCTTGGCACAGAGCGGCGAATAGGATTTCCGCACAGGGCAGCACTACGCACACACGTCAATGTCTAGCCCAGGACCCAAACCAAATAGGCCCAGAACTGTTGACACGTCACCAGCCTCCCTCCACCCCCACCACGCCCTCTCTCGTCTCGCTCACTGTCTCGCAATCGTTCCTCTCCACCCACTGTCATCAAGAAAAAAAGAATCGTTCCTCTCCACCTCCCTGACGCGAGCGCGGCACCGGCGGCCGACGCAGCACCGGCGGCGGAGGTATGCTCCCCTCCCACCCGAAACTTTCCCCTATCCCACCTATTATCTTCCGTTTCTATAAGTTGAGCCCTCTAAGACCTAGTTCCGTGAGATGGAATTTGGCAATCCCTTTCGGCACCAATGACAGCCCTACTTCAGAGGCACCTCAAACAGATGTCCATGAACTTGGTTGGGCATTTCACCGGCAGCCACTCGATCCAGTACGATTGTAGCACGATTCTTGTTCCTAGTACTAAGTGGGTAACTTACTTTGGTGATAGTTCTAGTCCCATTCAAATTTCATTAAAAATGAATTTGCGTGCAATGGGTTAGCGCTAGTTACTAGTGCAAGTAATTTCAGATGAGATGCGACTCTATTTTTTTTCGCCTATCAGATGCCACTCTATTTAAATGTAATTAATTTGATTTTGCCAACTGAAAGTGGATCTGCTCATATGTAAATACAGGGCCTCCCGAGCCTTCTAGGCAGTCATCTCTTAGATGCCTTTTTGTATCCTGCGTCTCTGATAGCCATGTTTTTCATCAGGAATCATCATCCACACTGAAATATTCTTTTGTACAGAAGGTGCCTGTTAGATCGACTGTCTACATTGCCTTTTGAGAAAACATAGAGGGACCTTTCTGGCATCTGCTCTTACCTGAAGCTAGAATCGCGGAGGGGGTGCTCTGATAGGTCTATGCACCCTGTGTCGATCTCCTTTCAACCCTTCACTGCAACTCCCGCGGGCGATTTTCCCTCGAGGTAAGTTTTTGCCTGCTGGACCTGTATTCAGTTTCTTGGCCATCTCTTGTGTTTCCTTTAATGTTAACCCTGTTTCTTGTTTTTCGGCATTAGGACCACTAATGTGAGGTCTCGCGGTGATTTTTTCAAGTTGCCAACAGTTGGAAGAAGTAGTGGATACCGTGCCATGAATTCCGGACCAAATTCTGCTTCCAGGTCTGCAACGACTGGGGAACAGGATTTTGCTGTGGGAGAGAATGATGGTGTGATCATAGTCGACCATGGGTCACGGCGACAGGAATCTAATCTCATGCTAAGTAATGGACCGATTATTTTCCTTGAATTTCTGGTGTTTCCCATGGTGCTTATCTTGAGTAATTCTTGAAAATTGCAGACGATTTTGTTACTATGTTCAGGGCAAGGACTGGATACAGGATTGTTGAGCCTGCTCACATGGTATGCTTATTGTTCTTGCAATTTTGTGGAATGGCTTTTATGATTAGGGAGGGAGGTGCAGATTCTAAATTTATTAAACTCTGCTTGAAGCCTGCAGCCCTTTACCAATTTCATGACAGTAAACTGGCAATCAGTAAATCAACTTGTAATTTCGATTTCAGGTTACATAAAGCATTTCTGGATTTAATTTTCCCTTGCTTGCCACTGAACATGGCTACAGATTTCTAATGGAGTGCAGACTATTCTTTGAAACTACCTTGTACTGGCCAACTCACAAGACCGCTCTCCTGCGGAAAAATAAAAAATAACTTACATGGTCACTCACTTAGATTTCTCTATCTGACATGATTTTATTCAGTAGCTTCTTTCTATTTACGAATGAGAATCCGTAGATATACCGCTGTACTTTCTTATTTTCTTCTGTTAGCGACGGGAGAATTTCCAGGATCACTCATTTGGATTCTCTGACATTCCTCTCATTTGAGCCCATGCATATTTTGTTGGCAACATACACAAAGGAACACTTAGGTTAACATCACATGGTATTCTGGTTGAGGATACTAAATATATTTAATGGTCTAAATCGCCAGCTTATGCGTCTAAGATAAGCATTTGCCACTGTTAATGTTACTCATGTTGCAGTTTCTGATGCTTTGTAGTAACAATGTGACATAAGTAATATAAATTCGTTTCCAAAGTAGTGATTTAGAAATATTTCTGAAGACATTGTTTTCACAAGTAGTGTTTCAAAATTATTCCTAAAAGATATTTGTGGCATAATTGGGAGTTTACTTGTTGATTGAAACCATTGCTTGGAGCTATTTTAACAAATATGGTATGATAATACTATTCTAGCAACACATTGGCTTATTATGTTGGCATCTATTTGTCCATTCTTTGCTATTTGGTTGTACTGCTAAACTATATATGGGCTGGAGACTCTGGGGCAAATAAATCATATTTATCTAGTTCTTCTTTCTATGCATTTGGCAAAATGAAGGAGCTCGCTGAGCCTACCATTAAAGAAGCATTTGGAAAATGTGTCCAGCAAGGCGCATCCCGCATTATTGTCAGCCCATATTTCCTTTCACCTGGACGGCACTGGAAACAAGTAAGATTTTCAGTCATTTAACATCGGTATTCAGTTTATTAAAATGTTCAACGCAGAAGTAGGTAGCGGTTTCTGTGTAATATCTTAATGCTTACATAGCTATAGTAAGACAATATTTCTCATTCAATTCTGCATTTTTTTCTCAGGATATACCTTCTTTAGCAGCAGAAGCCTCTAAAGAGCACTCTAACGTGGCCTACATTGTCACTGCTCCTCTTGGATTGCATGAGCTTATGGTGGTATGTGCTCATTAATTCCCCCATAGTCTATCACACAATGCATTGTGCAGTCTCTCTTATGAGAACTACTCCCTCCGTTCCAAAATAGATGACTCAACTTTGTACTAACTTAGTACAAAGTTGAGTCATCTATTTTGGAACGGAGGGAGTAGTTGTTAATCAAAAGTAAACTAGGTGCTCGCTGAAAGTTGGGAACTGCATTTTTTAGACAACTTATTCTTCCAGCCCTCCAGAAAAATCATGAAAAGGAATGTGGATTTTCCTTGATAAGTAGATCTACTAAAACTTCCACCCTTTTGAATTTCCTACTTTTTGTTGAAGGGAATGTTGAACTTCTCTACTAGAAAGGCATACTAGTTTTTTTTCCTGAACAATGAATCCAAGAGTTATTGAACACGACGGATTAATCTTTCATTACCTTAGCATCCCATCATGTTACTGTGTTACATTCTTGTAAATTTTACTTGTAGATCACTGTGGTATGTGATTCTATACTGTATCAGTATGTCACTTTGTTGCTATATTAGTAAGCGGTATGCCACTAATCTGAAATTATCGTGATAACCTGCTTTAATTTGGCAAAATGGTATTTATAGATAGCAAACCAAATCGAATATACCACCTACTCCACTGTTCATATTATCCAAGGCAATCTCCTCTCTTTTTTTTGACAATCAACAAGAGCAATCTCCACTTAATACAAGGGGCGACGCCAGCAATGGTTGGTGAGTTGCTCCAATCATTCAGTATCATCTCATAGTAGATTGGTTACAAATTGCACGGCAAAAATGTTTCTGCAGGATGTTATGAATGATCGCATCAAGTACTGCCTGAGGCATGTTGCAGGCGATGCCGGTGAGTGTGCAGTATGTGCTGGGACTGGAAAGTGCCACCTCTACTCCTGATCGTGATGACATGAGAGTTGCTCGAAAGTCTAATCAGGACGCCTTGTTTTTGGCTCATTGGCAGCGCAGATTGATGGCTGAGGCCAATAATTCCATCTTGTTAACCCATGCTCCTTGTTATCTGCCATGCGATTAGAAAACATTGTACCAACAATGATCTTGGCGGTTTCGTTCAGCTTGTAGATCTAGAGTGTTTTCAGCAGTCTGAACAAGAAACCATGACGAGTGTAAATTTGTCATGTAAATCAAAGCCTGGTATGCACCACCAACAAATTTGTTATGGCAATGTCTGGAATGACGCTGCATCGCCATCCTCCGCCAATGAGTTATTCTTTCTCCCTGCTGCCTTTTTCGCTGTCGCTGTGTATACGCTGCCCTGCCCTGCCCTTACCGTTTATTGTTGCTTGTTGCTGCCGGACTGCCGCCTCCTCTGTTAAAAATACAAGACACGTTTGATTTTCTGTAGCCTTTGACACATGATTATAATGGCAATTTCCACCAATAATATGCTTGCAAACTTAGTACTAAAAGACATGCAACATTTTTTCTTTGCAAAACAAAAGAAAACGATGTTACTCTTGCATGCTAACTCCATATACTTCTGCATGTATTAGCGTCAATGTTTCGTTGGCGACAAGAAAATTTATGTGTCTTAACTTACATTTTGGAATGGCGGGAGTAGTACAAACCATCTCCATGTCATCTGCTTACAAACCATCTCCATGTCATCTGCTTCTGGTTTCGGAGGATGTTCGTTGGATACTTGGATCTAGGTCATCCCTGTTGTCTTCTCCCACCTAGGACCTCTATATGCATGCCACCTCTACTCACATTAGCATTCAATCCTCAACTGCATGAAGGGTGTCATTCTTTTCGAGCATCTCTTTTATCGTTCTCCTGATTATTCGGCACTTTATTCGCCCGGTTGTATTTGTTATGTTCTTCTTGCCCTCATGAACGCATTAAACTGACTGCTTAGTCTGTCAAGTGCGTCTTCTTAGGACACAGCGAGATTTGAACACTAGAAGAGAATTAGACTTGAAACTATGGTAAGCACTTTTAGTAGTGCAGACTCCTGCAGGTGTGTGCTTCCATACGAGTCTATCCATAAAATCACAAGCATTTACAGGATACGAGAAATTAACACCGTATTATTAGTGCCAAATAAGTTTTTAATAAGAGGAACATTCAAGTTTTGGATTGAGGAAACCAAAGATGAGAGACCGTCTAAGGGTAAATAAAGCCTTGATTTTGAATTCGACGATGACTATGATATTTCCCCAAAAAGGGTACCTAGGTTCATCCCAGATAATAGTATGCCTTTACAAATTTGCAAGGTGCACAATCTAAATGATTATGATTTATCTTTAAAACTGAGCTTTTGAAGACAGATTTAGGCACATGCTTAGGGCAACTCTAGCTGACCCCATAGAAATGGTTAACTCCTCAAAATATTAAACGTACCTAGCCGAACCCCTATCCGGTTAGCTCCTCAAACTCAAAGGAGTTAACTTCCAGAACCCACCAAATTCACGCTACTACTTTATCTCGTGCTTGTATACTTGCCTATGAGCTATATTATACCTACCAGACATCTATTCTTTATTATATCTAGCTCTAAAGACGTAAACTCACAAAGGCCTATCATGAATGTCTTGAAAACAAACTATAATAGACAGACATTTTGTCGAAGTTTATATTTGAATTTCAACAAAAAAAATATTAGGCTTGATCTCTGACTTTAGCAGGAATGATAGGGAGATGACCCAAATGATCCACGGGAAGTTCCATGTCCAGAGCATAAACGAGATTTTTAATTTTAGTTTCTAGTCATCGTTTACATGCCTACTTAAGAGAATATAAGTTTTTTGCTAATTTGGAGTTTGTCCCGAAATCTTACAAATCAAGCGTATTCTTAACAATTGTGGCTTCCTGCGTATTAGCTTGTGCACATATTACCATTTGTTTAGCGGATGCACAGATCACCAAATCATCATCAAATAGAAGAGTCGGGTTTTTTTCCAACCCTTTTCTTCTTTGTTTTTCACCTTTTTGTTTCCCCCCCTTTTTCCCTAGGAAACCATGCAATTTTTTTTATAAAAGAAGAACATGAACATATATTCAGACATTCTTGGATAGATTCTTATAAATCAATGAAATTTATTAAAAATTCATGAACATTTTCATACATGGAACCCTTTTTTGTATATAGGAATACTTTTTAATTATAAGATGAACATTTATTTTTATACATATGAACATTTTCTATTGTTGTACGTCAACATTTTTATTTTCCAAAGTAGTTTTTCATTATTTAATTTTAATAATATTTTTAAAATTCTTTTACTATGACAAAGTAAAGTGTGAAGATGGATTGTTCAACCATGTCAGCTAGTGAGTTATTTACCCAAAACCACCACACTTGGAGCTAGAGTAACAACTTGATACCACATTTGAGGCAGGGCACAAGAAACCACCATTTTTGTGCCTAACGAATAACACAGAGCACTGATAGTCGGATAACCTCGCGAAAACAGCCAAACTGACTGGTTGGGCCCACCTGTAAGGCTGACGTGGCATGCCTATGTGAATTTTTTTGCTGACTTGGACAAGGGTCCCACATGTCATCCAAACATTGCCTTCTTCCTCCTCATCTCTTGAACAGACATCTCTTCAACAGGCACGCAGAGGATGGGAGCGGCAGGGAAGGTGGGGAGGAGCTCGCCGGCGGCGGCCAGGAGCGGTGCAGGCCACCACACTCCCGTAAGAGAAAAAGAAGGCCACCACGCTCTGGTGGTGGAGATGTGCTCGTCGCGTCACCCGCCCTACTTGGCTGGAAGAGAAAAAAGGAGGGCAGGCGCATGGCGGCAGCGCTCCGATTGCTGAACGGCGGCGACAGATGGTGTTGGCGGTGTGGAGCTCCGCGACAGCGGGGGAAGACGGCAGCGGAGCTCGTGACTGGGAGCAACGAGGCGGGGTCGCACGGCTGGGGGAGCGCATGATGCGGGCGTGGAGCAGGCCGCACGGCCTGCTGCCGGGGTGCTCCCGCTCGATGCTTCCCTGCCTCCTCCCTTCGTTCCCTGTCGCGGCGCCATTGACGGCGAACTGGGGATTTGTGGCGCCTTCGTGTTGTTGTCCGCGCCGCGTGGGGCCGCAGGCAGAGCTCCGACGAGATCCCGCGCCGGCCATGTCCGCATCCACCTCCGACGGGCAGCCGCTTCTACAACGCGGCCCGCAGACGCGAGCTGGTCTCCCAGCGCGACGACTTGCCCTGGCATTGCCGCTATGCACGTCCTCTGTGGTGGCAGCGCCGGTGATGTCCATGGTTCAGCGCTCACAACGTGTTCGGTTAAATGCCCATAGAGAAAAGGAGAAAGAAATAAAAGAGAAAAGATGAAAAAAAATACTTTCGTCATTGACATGTGAGACCCTCGTTCAAGTCAGCAAAATTTCCACGTCAGCCTTACAAGTGGGCCCAACCGGTCAGTTTGGCTGTTTTCGTGAGGTTATCCGACTATTAGTGCTCTGTGTTATTCGTTAGGCATAAAAATGATGGTTTCTTTTGCCCTGCCTCAGATGTGGTATCAAGTTATTACCCTAGCCCCAACTGTGGTGATTTTGGGTAAATAACTCTCAGCATTCTCAGCTAGCTGGAGGATCAAGGGTCGGGTTTTAGTTGTCATGGATCTCCCTCTTTAGATGATTGTGATATGCTGGAGTTTTAATGTGCTTGCCATGATCCAGGAGTCTGGGACATCTATTGCACGAGAAATTGGCAAATTGCACACGTCAGGAAATAATTAAAAAAATTATACAATAACACACACACACACACACATCATTTATTAGTTAAAAGTTCATCATTTAATTGTTGCATGTCGCTAAATCAGCTTGTGTATTAATTAACATGCACTAAGTTAATGTTTTTTTGGTCTCGTATTATTACTATAAATATGTTTTTTTGCGGGTAAATATGTTAACCTTCTCATGAGATATCACACGCTAGGAGACTTCAAAAAGAGAAATGGAAGTTTAGGAAATACTTACACTTTTCTGGTTCATATTAATCATGTATGTTGCTAGAATGTTAAAATACTTAACACTTTTCTTGTTTGTTAGTCATGTACTCCCTTCGTTAAGATGTTTTGGATATAATATGGACTACATACAGACTGAAATGAGTGAATATACACACTAAAACACGTCTATATACATCGGAATCAGAGAAAAGCTACTCCTCCGATCCATATTAATTGACGCACATCTTATATTTGTGAACGGAGGGAGTATGTTGCTAAAATTAATCCCACTCCCTAGATTAGAAGTAGTGGATAATCATTTTGATGTTATGCAGCGGCCAAGGGCTAATGAACTACTAGCTGTTAATTATGTCGGAGTAAATAGGGATCAAGGCAAGGCATTGGTGTTGTATAGTCTGTCAATGTAACTGTATTTCTTGTCTTGATCCAAATGTGTGTCAGTCACAACACGTGGCGCCCAGTCAGTTTAATCGATCGACAATTCTCGGCATAATCTGCCCCTTGATCGCGCCCTTTTTCATCACCACTCGGCACTTCTTTTGCACATACTACATGATTAATTGCACAAACTGGAGCTATTGCAATACAACATGATGCTGAAGATGGTATAACAAATAACCCACACAAACCCAGGGCTTAGGTCGTTCATGATCCTTTCCTATAAAATTGGTAAATGTGCTCCGGTTACTTCATTTCAATTTTTTTAACTGTAATTAGCCCACACCCATCTGACAACCTAGCAGACTACCTGCCAGTAGCAACTACCTGTCCATTGTAATCTTTAACTCAAAGTTCTTTACAGTTTGTGAGATCACTTCAACAAACGTATGGTGATTCCATCAGCAAAATTACATGCACCAAGAACTGGTAAGCGGCAGGAACTTAAATTCTTTGCATGAAAATTCCCAGACAAATAAGGAAAAAAAGTACGGATGGAACTAAAAAGTTGCATCTCAAGTTGTCAATAAATTGACAATGAAGCACCACTGTATGTTCAAGATTTGGGAAGGAACAATTTTCACTCTCAACATGAGGAACACACCGGCTACACAGAGCATCTTTGCCGGACAAGCTTGACATAAGCAGTACCATTGCTGAAGAATTTATTCAGATATCGTTCCTCTAAACTTGTTTGGTTTGATGATGAAACAACTTCGGTTTTCAATCCTCTGTGAACACAGCCTCTGGTTTTTAAGCACTTTTCATCTGCAAAAAAGAAAAAAAAAACTATTTAGAGCTATAAAATTATTAGTCACATCTATTGCACAAAAAGTAGCTGGCACGAACATGCATTAAGTGGAAAAAAATGCACAGACATGCAAAGTTACAATCTAACAGTCACAGCTATTGCCAAGAAATTCAGTGGTTCCTGCAAATGCATGGTTCATGTAAATACAGTAGGCTAATACTCACCAGGTGACGAAATTCAGAAAAATGGCTTATGTTACTTTGAACTTAACCCTTTTTAAGTAAAGTGCATACAGATACAATGCTGGATAAATCATTTCCCAAGCTTATTCCTAATCTCGCACTTCTTCATACTAAACCTAAGTTCGTAACAAGCCATTGCCCATGCCAGCATCACGCTGGTTAGAGACTTAATTGGTTCCTAATCACATCACTTGATTGGTGCCTAATCACATCACTTAAGAAAAAAGGGCTGACAAACTTCTCTCTTTGATCTCTGATGTAAGGACTTGTGACAGTAGGTGGCGGCGCGACCGAACACACTTGTTGTATTTACATTAGGCACTGAATTATCTAGTACCCAGTGCTTGTTTTGGGAGTACATACAGTAAAAGGGCTCAACGACAGAGGATGAAAATAATGATTTAAGGAGTTGAGTGGTTCTAGTAAAACAGCTAAATGACGGAGGATACAACATTTGGATTTTCTGACATTCCACTTGTTTGAGTCCATACATATTTTGACTCCTTTTGAGCTCAATGATGTAGGCAGGGACAGTATCAGATACCTTGTCACCATTATCTAATCACCAGAGCCTCACGTCCAAATTTACCCCCATCCCCAAATCAACTAATCAACCAAACGGATTTGAAGTAATCAGCATACCATAAATCTCCAAAAGAGAAAACGAGCAACCAACAAATTACGAGAAAAATGTATTTACCACCATCGTCTAAAACAAAGAGGTCCGGAACTTGATGACCATCCACACTGAGACACACACAACAGCAGAGCACCGAGACGCACATCGATCACCCACAATACCAAACAGGCAGGTCCGGAAATCGATCACTATCCACTCAGAGACGCACACAGTGCCAGAACACCATGGACACTAGGTGCGCATCGATCAGCAGAGGTTCGAAACACCATGGTGCTTATCTTGAGTAATTTCTAGAAAGTTGCAGACAATTTTGTTACTATGTTCAGGGCAAAAGGACTGGCTACAGGATTGTGAGCCTGCTCACATGGTATGCTTATTGTTCTTGCAATTTTTGTGGAATTGCTTTTATGATTAGGGAGGGAGGTGCAGATTCTAAATTTATTAAACTCTGCTTGAAGCCTGCAGTGCAGCCCTTTACCAATTTTATGACAGTAAACTGGCAATCAGTAAATCAATCATAAACATTTGTGGATTTAATTTTCCCTTTGCTTGCCACTGAACCTGGCTACAGATTTCTAATGGAGTGCAGACTATTCTTTGAAACTACCTTGTACTGGCCAACTCACAAGACCGCTCTCCTGCAGAAAAATAAAAATAACTTACATGGTCACTCATTTAGAATTCTCTATCTGACATGATTTTATTCAGTAGCTTCTTTCTATCTACCAATGAAAATCCCTATACACACCGCTGTACTTTCTTATTTTCTTCTGTTAGCAATGGGAGAATTTCCATGATCACTCATTTGGATTTTCTGACATTCCGATCGTTTGAGTCCATACATATTTTGGTGGCAACATCCACATACGAACACTTTGAGTTTAGGTTAACATCACATGGTATTCTAGTTGAGATACTAAATATATTCAATGGTCTAAGTCGTCAGCTTATGTGTCTAAGATAAGCATCTGCCACTGTTAATGTTTCTCATGTTGCTGTTTCTGATGCTTTGTAGTGACATAAGTAAAAAAAAATCCAACGTAGTGATTTAGAAATATTTCTGAAGACATTGTTTTCACAAGTAGTATTTCAAAATACTGATGTAAGGGGTTGAGTGTTCCTAGTAAAAGAGCTCAACGAGGATGGAAATACTGATGCAAGGGGTTGACCGGTTGAGTGGTTCTAGATCTCACCTCCACGCGCACCCCATCCTCAGACAACCTTGATGCTGAATGAAACATAGTGATATGGGTCGGTTTGACCAACCAGTCCCATAAGAGCAAACGCATCTTCTGAATCTGCAGAATTCCAGTAACTGCAACAAAGCATATCATTTAGCCTATATATGTTCTTCTCAAATTGTTTATATTTCATGGAACAATACACAAAGTTGGGTAAAAACTAAATGTTTGAAGTACCTCTTTCCACCACCAGTCAATTCCTCCAAGGCGTTCCTAATTTTCCCCTCATTGTCCATAGATGGAACAAGAACCACTGACTAATGGAAAAAAAGAGAAGAATATTTATACAAAAGCCATTTAGTGCATGGTTGAATTTAGAAGACACCAAAAACAGATGGGAATTACCAGGAATCCAGCATGAGGGCCATACCGGAGACGACTCTCAGAAAAGACAAGCATAGTAACGACATGCATCCAGCGGGAAAAAACCTATAGTACAGACAGTACAGTGAAACCAGATACCTAGATGACAATATCAAACATGCTGGGTTTTATAAGATGTCCTGGTGAGGACCATAAAAATATGTTATGAGAGATATGTACCTCGCTGTAGCTTCCATATAGCCACTGCAAAAGAGAGGCCTTTGTAACTTCCTGGTCATGAACTAACTCCTGGATCCCTTGCTTTCTTCTTTCGTATGCCTCGGGGCTAAACATGAAGTCGCTAACCTGGAATTCATTTGAAAGAGAATTTAGTCAAAGACAAAATACTAGAAGAGGTAATATGAGCAGACCAGCCAGATTAAACTTGCCTGAAAATGTTTCTTCCATGCACGATCCTTGAAATTTGGAACAGCCTTAGCAAATAGTGTAATTGTGTATAGAGCAGATTCCTGGTCCTCATAAATCTTTTTAGTTGATCGTGGTACCTGCATAGCAATAATTAGCTCAACAAAAAACAGACAAAATAGAATGGGCCACTCTCCCTCCCTCCCTCCCTCTCCCTCTATTTATGGATGCAGTTACTCCTCTGATCCTTACCAAAGAACTAAGACACCATCTTACTCGTCAGGAAGAATCAGGAAAAGCATGAAGAGCAATGCATGAAGGCAAGAACTTGCTAGTGTTCAAACTTACCACCAAAGGATCAAGGAACTCATAGGTTGATAACCATTCCTTCTGGGATGTTATTGGTACAATCACCAAAAGTGTTACAAGATGTTCAGAGAACACCATATCTTCTGGTTGCAGGAGGCTGTAAAAGTCAATCTCTTGAAGGCTGTCATACAAGAAAACAAATTAATTTCTTTTGTAGGTAGGCCTTTTTTCAGTCGACTATTGATTTTAGAAAAAAGACTTAAGTAAGAATAGTAGTACAGTAGTAAAACTATGGAACAACTTCCAGAAGAACACAATTAGGCCTTGTTTGGAACACACGAATTTGGTCCTGTGCTCCAAACAAGCTCTAACTGTAGATGGTAAAAAACGCAACATCATTCGTCAATATTATAAGGTTAATAAAGCATAAATCCCAATGATGTGGTTAAATTTAGCTTCTTGTTCCAGTTTGACGCAACACCCTTTTTCGTAAAAGTAGCTTATATATTAGGTATGGACTATGGTGTCATAGGTATGTATATAAGAAAGAGTACAACCATGCAGATGGGAAATGGACATTAACTGAAAACCTGAGTAAACAACCTTTCAAAAAGCTACATCCCCATCAGTGGCAGTGCTAATTTATTGAAACTTCATAGGCAATGATTGCAATTTGCAATACTATCTTGCAAGACAGCCATCTTAACAAAATCTTCAAACACCAAAAATGCATTACTAAGAATCTCAAAAGTTTGTGATTACCTTACAACACCTTGTTTTCTGTTAACCGCACGAAGCTTCCTTTGAACATCATCATACTTTGCCCTCTTTACCTGAAAAGGAATGCAGATTCATCATTGACATTACTGTCTTCCATTTTTATTACAACTAAATAACCATCCTACTCCAGAATAACTTATACATTTTCAGTCAACATACTTCATTGATTTCACATGCATGCTTAATGTGTTACCTTCATATCACTTTTCACATTGGAAATCTCAGAATTGATGATAGAGACTAAACCCTTGATAGGCGACTCCAGACAATATTTTTTCTCATCCCATAGAAACCTACACAACATCCAAAGCAAAGGTACACATGAAACACACAATAACATCCAAAGTAAACTTTTAAATCGCAGGAGGTACAGGAGCCCTCCAATTCTATGTATCATTCACTTGTTTGCTGATTCAACACAGGCCTTGGGATTGCATTGCAGATTTGTAGGTTGGGGTTGCAGGCTTGTAGCTTAGGTTTTCAACATACATAGCTCACTGCCATGGCCATGGTTGTAGGTTAGGTTCAGGTTCAGGTTGTAGCTTAGGGTTTCAACATATAGTATACAGATTTGGCACTCAATTTTTTCTTTAGATGATGGCTTGTGGTGCCCTGATCTGCTGCTTTAATTTGCTTGTATGAAGTGAATAAGTGACAGCTCAAGAACCTTTGTGATATATTTATATTGAATATGTAAGAGAATCTCATCAAAAAAAATTAAGAGAGAACCTCCTGATGTTATGGTTGCATGACTTAATTATTAGGTCTCAATCCAACAATTATCTCTTAATGTATAGTTGTAGAATGCTCTCAGTAACTCATTTTACATTGATTTAATTTGTATATATGTCTATCTGATTTTTGTAGGCTTGGCTGGGTCAAGCACTTCACCGATAATCCCAGCACCTCATGTGCCTCCAGTGAGCTCTGATGATCCAGCATGGAAGCATTGCACGATTCCAGACATGACCAAGAAGGCTTCTGTGGAATGCAACTTCTGCCATGGTGTTTACATTGGTGGTATTACTCGAATGAAGTACCACCTTGCAAACGTCAAGTATCAAAATGTCATTTTGTGCCAACAAGTTCCTCAAAGAAAGATGAAGCAAAGGAAAGAAGGCCAGGGAAGCAGCAATACACAGAAGTGATGTCAGTTTGGATGGAAATGATGTTAGGGCTGCTGATGAAGATGACATCTTGGGTGGTGGTAGTGGCGGTGGTTTGCTTCTATTATCAGGGAAACGACAGAGTAAGGGCACCACATATGGTTCTATGGATAAGTTTTGCATCAAGACACCATAAGAGGTTATGGCTGCAAGGAAGGGGGAAGGCTTTTCTGCAAAGTTGCAAACCAAGTTGTCCACTCAAAGAAGGGAAGAGAGGAGGATTCGTGCTTGTGTGAGTATGTTTGTCAGTTCTTCTATGAAGCAGGCATTGCCCACAATGCAGTCCTACTTCCACGCTTTGAACTTATGATAGAAGCGGTTGGAGCATTTGGAACAGACATGAAAGGCCCCACTCCTTATGAAATGACTGGCCCTTTCTTGCAGAAGAGCAAGAAGAAAGACGAGGAAGGATTCGCTGGACATAAAGAAGCATGGAAGGTCACTGGATGTACTATCATGACAGATGCATGGACAGACAAAAGAGGAAGGGGAGTGATGAATTTGGTAGTTCACAGCGCCTATGGTGTTGACTTTGTTGATTCCGTTGACTGTTCAGATGTGAGAAAAGATGGCAAGATGATATTTGAGCTTGTTTGATGCATAGAAGAAATTGGTGAGAAGAATGTAGTTCAAACTGTAACAGATAATGCCTCTGTCAATATATCAGCAGCATCAATGATGAAAGTGAAGCGCCCATCCCTATTTTGGAATGGTTGTACAGCCCACACAATTGATTTGATGTTGGAGGACATAGGCAAGCTGCCTATAATGGATCAAACCATTGCCAAAGGAAGGGCTCTGACTGTGTTCATCTATGCACATACAAGAGTTTTGGCATTGCTGAGGAAGTATCTTGGAAAAGACTTGGTCTGTTCTGGTATTACTAGGTTTGCCACAGCATATATGAAATTGAAGAGCATGCAGGACAACAAAAAGGAGTTGCAGAAGTTGTTCAGGTCCGACGAACTCAATGAGATGGACCACCTAAAGAAGGCAATGGGGAAGATTGCAGCTAAAACTGTTCGCTCTGAAACTTTTGGGAAGGCAGTAGATACCGCTGTTAATTTCTTTGAGCCAATGGCAAATCTTTTGAGGAGGATGGATAGTCATGTGCCGGCAATGGGGTCTCTTCATGGCTGTATGTTGGATGCAAAGAAAGAGATCTCCGTGAGGTTTCACAATGACAAGTCTCGATTTCTAGAAGTGTGGGACATCATTGACAAGAGATGGGACAACAAGTTGAAGACTCCATTACATATGGCTGGATACTACTTGAACCCATACTACTATTATCCAAAGAAGCTTGATATTGAGATTGATGGTAGTTTCAAACAAGGACTAATAACTTGTATTTCAAAGATGATTGAAGAACCTATCATGCAAGAAGAAATAATCGATGAGATTGACCATTCTCAAGAGGGATAGGGTCATTTGGAAGGGAAATTGTTGTACGACAAAGGAAAAACAAAAGGTTTGATCCAGGTAAATGGTTGCCTAATATTGTTTCTTATGATGTTATCCTGCCCAAAGTACGCATGAAACACACACTAACATTCAACTATTGTGTAAGAAAGAGAAAGGGCATACATTGATATATAATCATCCACGGAGAGACCACCGATTGTGACTGCAGTACTCTTTTGTTTTGATGCGGAGACACTCCCAATCTCCATGATATACTGATGGATGGTATTGCAGAGGTCTTGTACTTCTGCATTTAACTGAAACCAACCGATTACTATTAGATCATAGGAAATCGCAATTAAACAAATAAAATGACAGCAAAAGGCATTACATTGGTAAGGCTGTCTGCGACGCCATTCAGAACATTAAGTGTAGTTCTTCGGAAATTTGGAACGTTGAGCTAAACATGAACAAATGGTGTGCCTTGTTAGTACATAAATGTCTAGACTCTAGAATATACTAGAATCAAAGGTGTTTCTAGAATCAAAGGTGTCCTTACCCTGTAGAGTGGTACGTGCAAGCCTGACAGGGATCTGTGCAATTCATCCCAAAAAGAGTCTGCATACTTTGAGGCACCAGCATCCTCATCGCCCGTAGGTAGGGACAGTATCAGATACCTTGTCGCCATTACCTAATCACCAGAGTCCCACGCCCCACGCCCAAATTTACCCCCACCCCGAAATCAACTAATCAACCATACGGATTTGAAGTAATCAGCATACCACAAATCTCCAGAAACAAAAAAACGAGCAACTCGGAAATTCCGTAATCATCGGGGAAAAAGTATTTACCACCATCGTCTAAAACAGAGAAGTCCTGAACTGGATGACCATCTACACCGAGACGCACACAACGGCAGAGCACCCAGACGCACATCAATCACCCACAAAACCAAACAGGCAGGTCCGGAAATCGACCACCATCCTCTCGGAGGCGCACACAAGGGCAGAGCACCCAGACGCACATCGACCACCCACAGAACCAAACAGACAGGTCCGGAAATCGATCACCATCCTCTCGGAGACGCACACGACGCCAGAGCACCATGGACACCAGAGGTTCGAAACACCATCCACACCGGAGACGCACACCGACCACCGACGAAACCACACAGATGGTCCGGAACTTGTTCGCCATCGATACCGAGACGCACGCAACGCCGGAACACCTGCGAGCGGCGAACTCACCTGCGGTCCTGAAGGGCTTCCCCTTCAACTCTCTCTCCCTCTCTCCCCTCCGCCGCCTGCGCCTCCCGATCTCACCTCTCCGCCGCCGCCTGCGCCTCCCGATCTCACCTCTCCTCCGCCGCCTGCGCCTCCCTCTCTCTCTCTCTCTCTCTCTCTCTCTCTCTCTCTCTCTTTTCGTGGGTAAAAAGAAATGAGGAGGCTCCACGGGGTGATAGGTAATCGCTCCGTCGTCTCTCCTCGCGCTCCGTCCGCTGTATCCGGGAGGTAATCGGACCGTCCGTTTAAACTGTGGACCGCCCAGATTCTTCGTCCCTATGTAGCATTATTTTTCCAGCACCGAAAATTCTACCCGATGCAGCGCCGTCCAGGAGGCGTGTGGATTTTGGCGGGATTTGGGAAAAATAAGTGGGCCGGTTTCTCTTAACTAGTCTCTAGGCCTGCTCACGGCAAAATAAAGTGCGCCTTACGGGGTTGTGGCGACATTTTTCTGCCGTGGGTCGTGTTTATTTTGGAAGCGCCAAGTGCGTCAAATAGCCCTATAACATTCACGTGGCCGACTGAATATCTCCCGCGTATGGAGGAAAAATAATCGAACGTTCATGGAAAGAATTATTGTCTGCTACAGGTACAAAAACAGGTCACCTGGTTAATTCCAAAATATTAAAAATTATTCCCTCTGTCCCAAAATATAAGAACGTTTTTAATACTATACTAGTGTCAAAAACGTTTTTATATTATGGGACGGAGGGAGTATCATTTAAAACATGTGCGAAATTTAGAATGATTATATTTCAAAAAATGTTGATATACTAAGAAAAAGTTAGTCGTGTACTACAAAAAGTGTTCATGCATTTGGAAAAGGATACTCGTGGATTTAAAGAAGGTTCATGCATTTGGAGAGAAAGCTCATGGATTCAAAATAAGTGTCTGAAAAAATCTCCATGCATTTGAAAAGAATTAATATATTTTAAAAAACATGAATTTCATTTTTTTGATGATTTAGAAAATGTTCATGCATTGAATACAATTCACAAATTGTGAAAAACATGAATTTCAAAACAGGTTTAAGGATTTTAAAAATGCTAATGCATTTCAAAAATCATTATTTTTATTAAATATTTGTTAATTCAAACAATGCACATACAGAAAAAAAATGCCCATGTATTAGGATGGGCAATGCTAGGCGTCGGCGTGTCAGCCCAACGTTTCGGTCGGTCGCACGCTAGCTGTTGGATCCTTATCCACCTAGGTCGTCTTCCTCACACGTGCGTACGAAAAGGACTCCCCCTGCATCTCATTGGCCGCACACGCTCTCCGATGGCCATCCACGTCGCCGGCCCCCACCCTCGTCGGCCGTCCTCGTTGCCGTCTCGACCCATGTAACAGTTGCACCTGCAGTTTCAGCTCTCGGTGGCGACAGTTGTAGCTCTAGTGGCGACGGTCGCAGCTCGTAGGTGCGCTCGCCGCCACTCATGCCCGTTAGTCGCAGCTCATCAGTCGCACACCTCGCCATTGCAACATCTCGCTCGTCCCGTTCCATCAAATTTGAGCTTCACTTCCAGCAAAAAAATAAAAGCATCGTTCTGCGATGCAGCAAACCACGATGACGGTTGTAGCTGGATGCGACACTGGCGGTAGCAAATTCCGGGGCCGCTTGTACCATGTAGCATAAAAACCGCGACTCCCATCCTCCCCGAATATTGCTTGGAGTACCCACGGGTTGAAGCTTTTTTCAACTATGATTGAAGCTTATTTTGTAAACATTTGCAACTTTTTCATCAAGCAGTGCCCGAATGAAACTTTGTGCACCTTTCGGTTTCATAAATGGTTGCGGCTTTGTCAGTTTGAAAGTGCTGGTTGAAACTTCCCTAATGACGGTTGAACCTTTTTAGATCTAGGCTTGAAACTTTTTTGTCAAAGATTGCAACACTGTATGCGGTGGTTCCAACATCGCATCGTCGGTTGTTCCAGCATCCCGCGTCATTGGTAGTAGCATTTTTGCTTGTTCTAGCAGCCTTATCTTGGATCGTGGGCACGCATGCTCGGTCCCGTGGCCGTCACCCCCAGTACGCGGCCGTAACGGTCACTGCTATCATCGTCACTGTCGCCCCCAGTACGCGGCTGCAGCGGTTGCAACACGTGCCCGCAGTGGTTGTAGCATGCAGTTTGTGTGGGGAGTCGCTTGTTCAAGCTCCCCCGAATCAGCTGGAGATGATCGCGGCGTCGCCGCCGGTGGTGCGGGGACGACTGATTTTCAAATTCATCCCCAACCATAGGACCTATGGCCTCGTCAGGGATGGATTCGAAGAATCTTTATTCAGCATCGTCATCATTGCCGCCGAAGCCAAGACGATAACAACCTAAAAACCTAAACTACGAGAGAGTAAACACGATCCACACGCGTAGATCCGACGACCTTCCTCACCACCAAGGATCGAGGTCGCCGGTGAAGGAGAGCCACCAAAAGACGGCACTAAAAGATTTGGCCTGCTGGCGGCGGCTAGGTTCCAGCCGCCTGGACACGAGAGGAAAAACGATATTCTCCCCCCAAGCGTTTCCCTCTCACGTACGGACCCCCTCCCTCTCGGTAAACAGTACTACGTAGGCTACTCGGAAACGCCGTAACAATGCGCACGTGCCGATACGTAACACGCTCGGTTGACCTGTGTATGAATTTAGTTCCGAGCCGAGCCCAACTTTATGTCATGCATGCCGTATATATATATGCAGTGCAAGACCTGTTTGTTAGGTACAGAGAGATCAAACGATCACAAGTTTTTTAACAGGAAACGAGACCAGGCCTCCCGCGTGTGTTTTGACGTACGATTATTCGTCCATGGGATGATGATGCGGAACATCCCAAGATCATCCCTATAGACGCATCCATACCTCCAACGGCACCATTTGGACCAATGACACGAGCCCGAGTCAAGGCTATCAAAGATAAGGTGAACTCACTTCTCTTAAAACTTCCATTTTCTATGCATAAAACATGGCTACTACCTAAGTTCGAGATATTGTGCATGATTAGATACCAAGAGGGCCCCCCCCCTCCCCAAAATGCGCATGAAGACGGACAAGTCCCAAGTCCACGGATGAGGAGAACCAACGGAAGGAGCCAAGAGCATCTCCCAGGACCCGGACATCCGGCCAAGGCCCCGGACATCCGGCCCCTGGAGCGCCCTTCCCTTCAGCTGCTCAGCCTCCAAGTGCATACAGGCCCCGGACATCCGGCCCGCAAGCCCGGACATCCGGCCCTTCCCGAGGCTCCGGATATCCGGCCCCCTGCCCGGAAATCCGGACCCCCCCGAATCCGAGAGCAACATGGCCAGCTTCACCAGCCCGGACATCCGGCCCCCACAGCCTGGACATCTGGCCCTTCGCGAACGCCCGGACATCCGGCCCGACGCCCGGACGTCCGGCCTCCCTGTCTGTGAACAGTAAAGGGCCGAGGCCCGTGTATCCCTTCTACCCCCCTAGACTATATATACTCTATCCCGTACAATTTTCTAGGGTCAGCGTTGGTTTAGCTCATTTGTGAGATAGAGCTTCGCTCATCCATCCGGATCTACTCCACGAGAGAGACCGCGGCCCCTCTTCGGAGAAGATCCACTTGGATTCAAGACCTCCTCGCGGAGAAGATCCCCTTGTGGATTCAAGACCTCCTCGCGGAGAAGAACATCAAGACCTCCTCACGGAGAAGAACCGGCTACCCTTGTATCGTCCTTAGTTGTCCGTGGATTCGTGTATCTCTCCATATGTACTCGAGGATCTAGCCCATGTGTGACTTGTTCTTAATAGTTTGAGTGTTCCTCTTGTGTTTTCCCTTGTGATTTTCCTCGTTTCCCTCTTTGTGTTCCTTGTGTTCTTCGCGGGATCCGCTCCTTTCGTGAAAGATCGGGTGATTAGGGTTCTACCCTACATCATCTTGGTATCTAGAGCAAGGTTGATCACGATTTCGGAGCCTCCCCGTTGTGTTTCTAGCCTAATTTTGTTGTTTTTCGTCCTAATTCGAAAATTCCCCACCAAAAATAGCCCCAATTTTTTTTTTTTTGTGATTTGTTCGTGTGTTGAGATTTTGTTGGTTTGGATTCGTGGGTTTGCTTTGTTTTGAGTGGATCTAGCTTCCCATCCTTTTCCCCAATTTTCATCCACAAATTCCTCCGAATTTCGCCCGGATTTAACCTCCCCACGCGGTGTTCATCCCGTTCTTCCCCGGATCCAGAGCCCGGACATCCGGCCCCACTCGGACATCCGGCCCCTGGCAGCAACATCTCCATCCACCGACCCGTTTTTCCTCCCAATTTCCACCAAATTTTGTTCCGGTGCCCACCATATACCATATATACTTCCGCATACCTCCACCACTTCCGCATAATCCAACCATTTTTGGGAACGTTTCGCTCTCCGACACAATTGCTACTTCGAGGTTTGAGAATTTGAGTTGCGGTACCGTATCCTTTTGTGTTTCGGCTATCTAGGTACGGTTCGACATCGACATCACCACAGCTCATCTTTGCCACGAACGCGTCATCAACAACGACCACCTCGACTACGACTTGGTATTCGTGCCACAATTTTGACACCATACCGGAAGAAAGACCGGTAACCTCATCTTGGTATTGGACATATCATTCTTGCCATTACATTGATAGCCATCATAGCCTTACTCCTTTGCGTTGCTTACCCATCAAGACTAGCCATTGAGTATTGCCGGCAACGAGACTTGTGCACATTAGTGATCATACTCCCCATACCATACATACATCATTGTTGCATATCTTGGTATCATCTCTTGTGTCACAAAGTTGTCATCGCATACTCATTTGCTATCTTGGTTCATCAAGCATTGCATGAGAAAAGAGCTCAAACATCAAAGAGCCAAACAAGCTTTTAAGCAAAGAGAAAAGATAAGCAAAGAGATTTTAAGCAAGCACCATAGCATCTTTCAACATTAAGATTGTCATACTCGATCATCTTGGATCATATCATAGCCACACCTTGCATAGAACATATTTGGGATAGAAGTCGTCGCATTTTTGCTAAGTAGGTTGTGCACAAGTTCTTGTATCCGCCTATTGTGCAATCGTGCTAGCGTCTCTCTAGTGTTGTGCAACAAGAGCATTTTTGTGGATTCCACATTTTTTCTCACCCTTGGTTGCACAACCCCACTTATCTTTTTGCGTGTGTGTTGCCGTGTACCTTATATGCTTGGTCTACTTGTTACATTGCATCTTGCAAATCTTTTCCAACATTATTGAAGCTCACTTACAATTGCATCAAATTTTGTGCCACCATCCTAACCAAGCTCCACCAAAAGCTTTTACTTGTGTAGGTGTGAGAAACCGACAAGAACTCGTACCAATTGTGCTATTTCCTTGTCCTACATTGGAGTGATCCTCGATCCACTTTCAACTTCGGTCAAGGTACATTTGGTACTCGTTCTTCTCTTTCTACCACTCACATTTGTCTTGGAATGATGGATAGGCCAAGTACTTCTACCAACCCACTCTTCATGGAGCAAGATGACGACATGAACTCCTTCGTCACCTCTTTGGTGCACAATGTGCTTTGCATCAAGAGCAACAAGCTATGAGTGAACGCATCGACAACCTTGCCGCCGACTTGCGACTTTCCGAGCAACGTACAAGGGACTACTTCGACCACAAGCTCGACGATCACAAGCAAGAGAATGACGCAAGGATGGATGAAATTCGTGCTTTGTTGCTCAACCGCTCGTCTTCCACTTCAAGAAGGAGCCGTTCAAGCCGCCACTCTGACTTCACCCTCTCCGGCTCAAGTACACCGACATCGAACACTCTTCATCGAGCCGCGCACCGATTGTCAAGCAAGCCTCAATCCCCTACGAGACACCGACTCTCAAGAGCGCCGACAACGTCAAACTCAAGAGGCTTTTGCGCTAGCACGAGAACAGCAACGACAACGCCAACATGAAGAGGAAGAGCGAGTGCGTCTACACCAAAATGCCCAAGACGCCGAGGCACAATGTCAAGAACAACAACTCCGTGACACTCAAGCACTTGCGGCGCAACAAGCTCTACGCGATTCAAGTCGAGCCGTTGTCGACCGAAGCCGACAAGTCCGTGAACAAGATGAAGCACATCGTGAAGAAATTCAAGAACAAAGATTTCACGCTCGCGTGCATCGTCAAATTCCTTTTCGAGCTCGCAAAGATCCTCCACAAGCTCGCCATCACCATCAAGTTCATCGAGAGCATGAAGACAATGGAAATCCTCCACGACAAGAGCAACATGAGGATAACAACCCTCCACGCCAAGAGCACCATGAGTTGAACAATCATCTACAACAAGGGCGCCATCATCCCCGACCCCAACACAATGAAGGGCAACACTACGGCAAGCTCAAGTTCACCATGCCCAAGTTCAACGGAAGCAACGATCCCAAAGAATACCTTTCATGGGCATTGAAGGTTGACAAGATCTTCCGTTTGCACAATTTTGAAGAAGAGAAGAAGATCACGATGGCATCCCTTGAGTTCCAAGATTATGTCCTCATTTGGTGGGAACAAATCATAGAGCGCCGAGAGGCAAGAGGTGAACCACCCATCTCTACTTGGGCGCAAATGAAGGATGTCATGAGAGCACGCTTCGTACCTACCTACTACAACCGCGACCTCTTCAAGAAACTCCAACAACTCAAGCAAGGAACAAAGTGTTGGGGAATGTAGCAGAATTTTAAAATTTTCTACGCATCACCAAGATCCATCTATGAAGTCATCTAGCAACGAGGGAGAGAGGAGTGCATCTACATACCCTTGTAGATCACGAGCGGAAGCGTTCAAGAGAACGGGGTTGATGGAGTCGTACTCGACGTGATTCAAATCATCGATGACCAAGTGCCGAACGGACAGCACCTCCGCGTTCAACACACGTACGGTTGGGAAGACATCTCCTCCAACTTGATCCAGCAAGGGGGAAGGAGAGGTTGATGAAGATCCAACAGCACGACAGCGTGGTGGTGGAAGCAACGGTGATCTCGGCAGGGCTTCGCCAAGCGCAGGGAGACGGAGGAGTGTCACAGGAGGGAGAGGGAGAGGCCAGGGGCTTGGGTGCGCAGCCCTCCCTCCCCCCCACTATATATAGGGTGCCTAGGGGGGCGCCGGCCCTAGGAGATCCAATCTCCTAGGGGGGCGGCGGCCAAGGGGGTGCCTTGCCCCCCAAGGCAAGGGTGGCGCCCTCACCCCTAGGGTTTCCAACCCTAGGCGCAGGGGGAGGCCCAAGGGGGGCGCACCAGCCCACTAGGGGCTGGTTCCCCTCCCACTTCAGCCCATGGGGCCCTCCGGGATAGGTGGCCCCACCCGGTGGACCCCCGGGACCCTTCCGGTGGTCCCGGTACAATACCGGTGACCCCCGAAACCTTCCCGATGGCCGAAACTGGACTTCCTATATATAAATCTTTACCTCCGGACCATTCTGGAACTCCTCATGACGTCCGGGATCTCATCCGGGACTCCGAACAACTTTCGGGTTACCGTATGCTAATATCTCTACAACCCTAGCGTCACCGAACCTTAAGTGTGTAGACCCTACGGGTTCGGGAGACATGCAGACATGACCGAGAAGCCTCTTCGGTCAATAACCAACAACGGGATCTGGATACCCATGTTGGCTCCCACATGCTCCATGATGATCTCATTGGATGAACCACGATGTCGAGGATTCAATCAATCCATATACAATTCCCTTTGTCAATCGGTACGTTACTTGCCCGAGACTCGATCGTCGGTATCCCAATACCTTGTTCAGTCTCGTTACCGGCAAGTCACTTTACTTGTACCGTAATGCATGATCCCGTGATCAACCACTTGATCACATTGAGCTCATTATGATGATGCATTACCGAGTGGGCCCAGAGATACCTCTCCGTCATACGGAGTGACAAATCCCAGTCTCGATTCGTGCCAACCCAACAGACACTTTCGGAGATACTTGTAATGTACCTTTATAGTCACCCAGTTACGTTGTGACGTTTGGCACACCCAAGGCACTCCTGCAGTATCCGGGAGTTGCACAATCTCATGGTCTAAGGAAATGATACTTGACATTCAGAAAAGCTACAGCAAACGAACTACACGATCTTTGAGCTAAGCTTAGGATTGGGTCTTGTCCATCACATCATTCTCCTAATGATGTGATCCCGTTATCAATGACATCTAATGTCCATAGTTAGGAAACCATGACTATCCTTTGATCAACGAGCTAGTCAACTAGAGGCTCACTAGGGACGTGTTGTGGTCTATGTATTCACACATGTATTACGATTTCCGGATAACACAATTATAGCATGAACAATAGACAATTATCATGAACAATGAAATATAATAATAACCATTTTATTATTGCCTCTAGGGCATATTTCCAACAGTCTCCCACTTGCACTAGAGTCAATATTCTAGTTACATTGTGATGAATCGAACACCCATGCAGTTCTGGTGTTGATCATGTTTTGTTCTAGGGAGAGGTTTAGTCAACGGATCTGCTACATTCAGGTCCGTATGTACTTTACAAATCTCTATGTCTCCATTTTGAACACTTTCACGAATGGAGTTGAAGCGACGCTTGATATGCCTGGTCTTCCTGTGAAACCTGGGCTCCTTGGCAAGGGCAATAGCTCCAGTGTTGTCACAGAAGAGAGTCATGGGGCCCGACGCATTGGGTATGACTCTTAGGTCGGTAATGAACTCCTTCACCCAGACTGCTTCTTGTGCTGCCTCCAAGGCTGCCATGTACTCCGCTTCACATGTAGATCCCGCCACAACGCTTTGCTTGCAACTGCACCATCTTACTGCCCCACCATTCAAAATATACACGGATCCGGTTTGTGACTTAGAGTCATCCAGATCTGTGTCGAAGCTAGCATCGACGTAACCCTTTACGACGAGCTCTTCATCACCTCCATAAACGAGAAACATTTCCTTAGTCCTTTTCAGGTACTTCAGGATATTCTTGACCGCTATCCAGTGTTCCATGCCGGGATTACTTTGGTACCTTCCTACCAAACTTACGGCAAGGTTTACATCAGGTCTGGTACACAGCATAGCATACATGATAGACCCTATGGCCGAGGCATAGGGGACGACGCTCATCTTGTCTCTATCTTCTGCCATGGTCGGGCATTGAGCCGTGCTCAATCTCGTACCTTGCAATACAGGCAAGAACCCCTTCTTTGACTGATCCATTTTGAACTTCTTCAATATCTTGTCAAGGTACGTACTCTGTGAAAGACCAATGAGGCGTGTCGATCTATCTCTATAGATCTTGATGCCTAATATATAAGCAGCTTCTCCAAGGTCCTTCATTGAAAAACACTTGTTCAAGTAGGCCTTTATGCTTTCCAAGAATTCTATATCATTTCCCGTCAACAGTATGTCATCCACATACAATATGAGAAATGCTACAGAGCTCCCACTCACTTTCTTGTAAATGCAGGCTTCTCCATAAGTCTGCATAAACCCAAATGCTTTGATCATCTCATCAATACGAATGTTCCAACTCCGAGATGCTTGCACCAGCCCATAAATCAAGCATTGGAGCTTGCACACCTTGTCAGCATTATTAGGATCGATAAAACCTTCCGGCTGCATCATATACAATTCTTCCTTAAGGAAACCATTAAGGAATGCCGTTTTGACGTCCATTTGCCATATCTCATAATCATAGTATGCGGCAATTGCTAACATGATTCGGACGGACTTCAGCTTCGCTACGGGTGAGAAAGTCTCATCGTAGTCAACCCCTTGAACTTGTCGATAACCCTTAGCGACAAGCCGAGCTTTATAGATGGTCACATTACCATCCGCGTCTGTCTTCTTCTTAAAGATCCATTTATTTTCTATGGCTTGCCGATCATCGGGCAAGTCAGTCAAAGTCCATACTTCGTTTTCATACATGGATCCTATCTCGGATTTCATGGCTTCCAGCCATTTGTCGGAATCCGGGCCCACCATCGCTTCTTCATAGTTCGAAGGTTCACCGTTGTCTAACAACATGATTTCCAAGACAGGGTTGCCGTACCACTCTGGTGCGGAACGTGTCCTTGTGGACCTACGAAGTTCAGTAGCAACTTGATCTGAAGTTTCATGATCATCATCATCATCAACTTCCTCTCTAGTCGGTGCAGGCACCTTAGGAACATTTTCTTGAGCTGCGCCATTTACCGGTTCAAGAGGTAATACTTCATCAAGTTCTACTTTCCTCCCACTTATTTCTTTCGAGAGAAACTCTTTCTCTAGAAAGGACCCATTCTTGGCAACAAAGATCTTGCCTTCAGATCTGAGGTAGAAGGTATACCCAACAGTTTCTTTAGGGTATCCTATGAAGACGCATTTTTCCGACTTGGGTTCGAGCTTTTCAGGTTGAAGTTTCTTGACATAAGCATCGCATCCCCAAACTTTTAGAAACGACAACTTAGGTTTCTTCCCAAACCATAATTCATACGGTGTCGTCTCAACGGATTTCGACGGAGCCCTATTTAAAGTGAATGCGGCAGTCTCTAAAGCATAGCCCCAAAATGATAGCGGTAAATCGGTAAGAGACATCATAGATCGCACCATATCTAATAGAGTGCGATTACGACGTTCGGACACACCATTACGCTGAGGTGTTCCAGGGGCGTGAGTTGTGAAACTATTCCACATTTCCTTAAGTGTGTGCCAAATTCATGACTCAAGTATTCTCCCCCACGATCTGATCGCAAGAACTTGATTTTTCTGTCACGTTGATTCTCAACCTCACTCTGAAATTCCTTGAACTTTTCAAAGGTCTCAGACTTGTGTTTCATTAAGTAGACATACCCATATCTACTCAAGTCATCAGTGAGGGTGAGAACATAACGATAGCCACCGCGAGCCTCAACACTCATTGGACCGCACACATCAATATGTATGATTTCCAATAAGTTGGTTGCTCGCTCCATTGTTCCTGAGAACGGAGTCTTGGTCATTTTACCTATGAGGCATGGTTCGCACGTGTCAAATGATTCGTAATCAAGAGACTCTAAAAGTCCATCTGCATGGAGCTTCTTCATGCGTTTGATACCTATGTGACCAAGGCGGCAGTGCCACAAGTATGTGGGACTATCATTATCAACCTTACATCTTTTGGTATTCACACTATGAATATGTGTAGCATTATGCTCGAGATTCATTAAGAATAAACCATTCACCATCGGAGCATGACCATAAAACATATCTCTCATATAAATAGAACAACCATTATTCTCGGATTTAAATGAGTAGCCATCTCGAATTAAACGAGATCCTGATACAATGTTCATGCTCAAAGCTGGCACTAAATAACAATTATTGAGGTTTAAAACTAATCCCGTAGGTAAATGTAGAGGTAGCGTGCCGACGGCGATCACATCGACCTTGGAACCATTCCCGACGCGCATCATCACTTCGTCCTTCGCCAGTCTCCGTTTATTCCGCAGCTCCTGTTTTGAGTTACAAATATGAGCAACCGCACCGGTATCAAATACCCAGGAGCTACTACGAGTACTGGTAAGGTACACATCAATTACATGTATATCACATATACCTTTAGTGTTGCCGGCCTTCTTGTCCGCTAAGTATTTGGGGCAGTTCCGCTTCCAGTGACCACTTCCCTTGCAATAAAAGCACTCAGTTTCGGGCTTGGGTCCATTCTTTGGCTTCTTCCCGGCAGCTTGCTTACCGGGCGCGGCAACTCCCTTGCCGTCCTTCTTGAAGTTTTTCTTACCCTTGCCTTTCTTGAACTTAGTGGTTTTATTCACCATCAACACTTGATGTTCCTTTTTGACTTCTACCTCTGCCGATTTCAGCATTGAATATACCTCAGGAATGGTCTTTTCCATCCCCTGCATATTGAAGTTCATCACAAAGCTCTTGTAGCTCGGTGGAAGCGACTGAAGGATTCTGTCAATGACTGCGTCATCCGGGAGATTAACTCCCAGCTGAGTCAAGCGGTTGTGTAACCCAGACATTGTGAGTATGTGCTTACTGACAGAACTATTTTCCTCCATCTTACAGCTGAAGAACTTGTCGAAGACTTCATATCTCTCGACCTGGGCATGAGCTTGAAAAACCATTTTCAGCTCTTCGAACATCTCATATGCTCCGTGTCTCTCAAAACGCCTTTGGAGCCCCGGTTCTAAGCTGTAAAGCATGCCGCACTGAACGAGGGAGTAATCATCAGCACGTGTCTGCCAAGCGTTCATAACGTCTTGGTTCTGTGGGACGGGTGCGCCACCTAGCGGTGCTTCTAGGACATAATCTTTCTTGGCAGCTATGAGGATGATCCTCAGGTTCCGGACCCAGTCCGTATAGTTGCTGCCATCGTCTTTCAGCTTGGTTTTCTCTAGGAACGCATTGAAGTTGAGGACAACGTGGGCCATTTGATCTACAAGACATATTGTAAAGATTTTAGACTAAGTTCATGATAATTAAGTTCATCTAATCAAATTACTCAAAGAACTCCCACTCAGATAGACATCCCTCCAGTCATCTAAGTATAACATGATCCGAGTTAACTAGGCCGTGTCCGATCATCACGTGAGACGGACTAGCCAACATCGGTGAACATCTTCATGTTGATCGTATCTTCTATACGACTCATGCTCGACCTTTCGGTCTTCCGTGTTCCGAGGCCATGTCTGTACATGCTAGGCTCGTCAAGTCAATCCAAGTGTATTGCGTGTGTAAATCTGGCTTACACCCGTTGTATTCGAATGTTAGAATCTATCACACCTGATCATCACGTGGTGCTTCGAAACAACGAACCTTCGCAACGGTGCACAGTTAGGGGGAACACTTTCTTGAAATTATTACAAGGGATCATCTTGTTTAAGCTACCATCATTCTAAGCAAATAAGATGTAAAACATGATAAACATCACATGCAATCAAATAGTGACATGATATGGCCAATATCATTTGCTCCTTTGATCTCCATCTTCGGGGCTCCATGATCATCGTTGTCACCGGCATGACACCATGATCTCCATCATCATGATCTCCATCATCGTGTCTTATTGAAGTTGTCACGTCATCTATTACTTCTACTACTATGGCTAACGCTTTAGCAATAAAGTAAAGTAATTACATGACGTTTATGTTGACACGCAGGTCATAAAATAATAAAGACAACTCCTATGGCTCCTGCCGGTTGTCATACTCATCGACATGCAAGTCGTGATTCCTATTACAAGAACATGATCATCTCATACATCACATATATCATTCATCACATCCTTTGGCCATATCACATCACAAAGCACTTGCTGCAAAAACAAGTTAGACGTCCTCTAATTGTTGTTGCAAGTTTTTACGTGGCTACTATAGGATTCTAGCAAGAACGTTTCTTACCTACGCCAAAACCACAACGTGAATTGCCAATTTCTATTTACCCTTCATAAGGACCCTGTTCATCGAATCCGATCCGACTAAAGTGGGAGAGACAGACACCCGCCAGCCACCTTATGCAACTAGTGCATGTTAGTCGGTGGAACCGGTCTCACGTAAGCGTACGTGTAAGGTTGGTCCGGGCCGCTTCATCCCACGATGCCGCCAAATCAAGATAAGACTAGTAATGGCAATATAATTGACAATATCGACGCCCACAACTACTTTGTGTTCTACTCGTGCAGAGTAACTACGCATAGACCTAGCTCATGATGCCACTGTTGGGGAACGTAGCAGAATTTTAAAATTTTCTACGCATCACCAAGATCCATCTATGAAGTCATCTAGCAATGAGGGAGAGAGGAGTGCATCTACATACCCTTGTAGATCACGAGCGGAAGCGTTCAAGAGAACGGGGTTGATGGAGTCGTACTCGACGTGATTCAAATCACCGATGACCAAGTGCCGAACGGCCAGCACCTCTGCGTTCAACACACGTACGGTTGGGAAGATGTCTCCTCCAACTTGATCCAGCAAGGGGGAAGGAGAGGTTGATGAAGATACAGCAGCACGACGGCGTGGTGGTGGAAGCAACGGTGATCTCGGCAGGGCTTCGCCAAGCGCAGGGAGACGGAGGAGTGTCACGGGAGGGAGAGGGAGAGGCCAGGGGCTTGGGTGCGCAGCCCTCCCTCCCCCACTATATATAGGGTGCCTAGGGGGGGGGCGCCGGCCCTAGGAGATCCAATCTCCTAGGGGGGCGGCGGCCAAGGGGATGCCTTGCCCCCCAAGGCAAGGGTGGCGCCCCCACCCCTAGGGTTTCCAACCCTAGGCGCAGGGGGAGGCCCAAGGGGGGGCGCACCAGCCCACTAGGGGCTGGTTCCCCTCCCACTTCAGCCCATGGGGCCCTTCGGGATAGGTGGCCCCACCCGGTGGACCCCCGGGACCCTTCCGGTGGTCCCGGTACAATACCGGTGACCCCCGAAACCTTCCCGATGGCCGAAACTGGACTTCCTATATATAAATCTTTACCTCCGGACCATTCCGGAACTCCTCATGATGTCCAGGATCTCATCCGGGACTCCGGACAACTTTCGGGTTACCGTATGCTAATATCTCTACAACCCTAGCGTCACTGAACCTTAAGTGTGTAGACCCTACGGGTTCGGGAGACATGCAGACATGACCGAGAAGCCTCTCCGGTCAATAACCAACAGTGAGATCTGGATACCCATGTTGGCTCCCACATGCTCCACGATGATCTGATCGGATGAACCATGATGTCGAGGATTCAATCAATCCGTATACAATTCCCTTTGTCAATCGGTACGTTACTTGCCCGAGACTCGATCGTCGGTATCCCAATACCTTGTTCAGTCTCGTTACCGGCAAGTCACTTTACTTGTACCGTAATGCATGGTCCCATGATCAACCACTTGATCACATTGAGCTCATTATGATGATGCATTACCGAGTGGGCCCAGAGATACCTCTCCGTCATACGGAGTGACAAATCCCAGTCTCGATTCGTGCCAACCCAACAGACACTTTCGGAGATACTTGTAATGTACCTTTATAGTCACCCAGTTACGTTGTGACGTTTGGCACACCCAAGGCACTCCTATAGTATCCGGGAGTTGCACAATCTCATGGTCTAAGGAAATGATACTTGACATTCAGAAAAGCTACAGCAAACGAACTACACGATCTTTGAGCTAAGCTTAGGATTGGGTCTTGTCCATCACATCATTCTCCTAATGATGTGATCCCGTTATCAATGACATCTAATGTCCATAGTCAGGAAACCATGACTATCCTTTGATCAACGAGCTAGTCAACTAGAGGCTCACTAGGGACGTGTTGTGGTCTATGTATTCACACATGTATTACGATTTCCGGATAACACAATTATAGCATGAACAATAGACAATTATCATGAACAATGAAATATAATAATAACCATTTTATTATTGACTCTAGGGCATATTTCCAACACAAAGAGCGTTGAAGAATACTACAAGGAGATGGAGATTGCAATGATATGAGCCAATGTCACGGAAGATGATGAGCAAACAATGGAACGTTTCTTGAACGGACTCAATCACCCTATCAAGAAGATCGCCGACTTCCAACCATACTCAAATCTCATCGAGCTAGTGAACCAAGCTACCAAAGCGGAACGCCAAGTGCAAGATGATTTCAAGTATGCCAAGTTCTCGTCCAAGTCCTACGGCTTCTCCAATAACCAAGCTTCAACGACTCCCACACCATCCACAAGACCTTCTACTTCCAACATCGACAAGTCGACTTCCAAGAAAGCTTCGTCAACTACAAGCCATCCTCCTGCGAGCAACTTCAAGCCGAGAGCTTCATCATCAGCAACCCCAACTGATGAGACCGTCAAGATGAGTTCCTTCAAGTGTTTCACTTTCGGAGGCCGAGGCCACAAGTCCTACGAGTGCACCAACAAGCGAACCATGGTCTTCAACGACGATGGCACTTATGACTCCATGAGCGAAGGCGAAATGGAAGTCCTCGAGCAAGTCGCCATGCACCGCCAAGTGAACAATGAAGAAGAACAAGTCTTTTGTGATGAAGACTCAAGTCCCGTACTTGTTGTCTCCAAAGTCTTGACTCTCCAACATCACCAAGAAGAAGACCAATGATGCCACATATTCCACACCAAGGCCAGCATGAATGGACGATCCGTCAAGGTCATCATCGATGGAGGGAGTTGTCATAATCTCGCAAGTGAAGAACTTTGCTCCAAGCTCCAATTGCCCAAGACGAAGCATCCACATCCATACAAAGTGCAATGACTTAGTGACTCTGGCACTATCCAAGTCGAGCACCGAGTACAAGTCTCCTTCAAGATCGGCGCCTACGAAGACACCTTGGAGTGCGATGTCGTTCCAATGACCGTTTGTCATCTTCTCCTTGGACGGCCATGGCAATTCGATAGAGGAGTCGTACACAACGGCCAAACGAACCACTACATCTTCAAGATGAAGGGCAAGGAGTACATCCTACGTTCAATGTTGCCAAGTCAAGTGATCGCCGACAAGCAACCCACACATCGTGGAGATCATAGTGAGAGTGCGAGCCACCAAAAAGAGAGTGAGTGCCACAAGCCAAAATTGAGTGCCTCCACGATGAGCGAAAACAAGAACCTAGTTCTATTTGCCACCAAACGTGAGATGAGAGAAGTGTGTGAGAACCCATCTAGTGTCCTACACTACGTTCTCGTGTGCAAGGACAATGCATCACAAACTAACACCTCTCACACTCTTCCTCTAGTGTTATCTTCTCTTTTGCAGGAATTTCAAGATGTGTTTCGAGATGAGCTACCTCCGGGTCTACCTCCTCTACGAGGCATTGAGCACCGAATCGACCTCATCCCCGGAGCACCTCTTCCGAACAAAGCTCCTTACCGTGTCAACCCCGACGAAACAAAAGAAATACAAAGGCAAGTAAAGCATCTCATAGACCATGGACATGTGCGTGAAAGTTTGAGCCCTTGCGCCGTTCCGGTCATTCTTGTGCCAAAACGTGATGGTAGTTTTCGCATGTGCTCCGATTGTAGACCTATCAATGCTATCACCGTTCGCTATAGGTATCTCATTCCATGCCTAGATGATATGCTTGATGAGCTTAGAGGTGCCACTATCTTTTCCAAAATTGCTCTTAAGAGTGGTTACTATCAAATCCGCATACAAGAGGGTGATGAATGGAAAACCGCCTTCAAAACCAAGTTTGGTTTGTATGAGTGGTTAGTCATGCCTATGGGTCTTTCGAAAGCACCGGGCACTTTTATGCGCCTCATGAATCATGTCTTTCACCCTTACATCAGTATATCTGTTGTGGTCTACTTTGATGATATCCTTGTGTTTAGCAAATCTATCAAAGAGCATGTCACCCATGTTCGCACCGTTTTGCAAACTCTTAGAAAAGAGCGCCTCTATGCTAATATGGAGAAATGCCTTTTTGGTGTTGACAAGCTCGTTTTCTTGGGTTTTGTCGTTTCTTCTAAGGGTGTTCATGTTGATGAGTCCAAGATTAATGCTATTAAGACTTGGCCGCAACCAACCAACTTGCATCAAGTGTGTAGTTTTCTTGGCCTTGCGGGTTTCTATCATTGCTTTGTGAAGGATTTTAGCACCATTGCTTCACCTTTGCATGCTTTGAGTAAGAAGAATGCGCCTTTTGTTTGGGGACCATCCCAAGATACCGCATTCAATGAGCTTAAGAATTTTCTTACTCATGCTCCCGTGCTTGCCTTACCCAACTTCGACAAGCCTTTTGAAATTCATTGTGATGCTAGTGGTAATGGCATAGGAGGTGTGTTAACACAAGAGAAGCGCCCCATAGCTTACTTTAGTGCTCAATTATCCCATCTATGACAAAGAACTATATGCTTTAGTCCGCGTTTTGCGTGAATGGGAACATTACCTTCGTCCCCATGAGTTTATCATTCATACCGATCATGAGACTCTCAAGTATCTTAAGGGACAAACTAAGTTGAACAAGCGTCATGCTAAATGGAGTGAATTTATTGAGTCTTTTCCCTATGTCATCAAGTACATCAAGGGTAAAGAAAACATCATAGCGGATGCTCTTTCCCGCATATGCATGCTTGTCACGCAACTTGAGTTAAATGTCATTGGCTTCGAGCATATCAAAGACTTGTATGCGCATGATGCAACTTTTGCTACTCCTTATGCCAAGTGTTTGTCGAATACATCTTGGGAACGCTATTACATCAAAGACGGCTATCTTATGAGAGCTAACAAACTTTGCATCCCCGAGTCGTCTCTTCGTTTGTTGCTTTTGCAGGAATCGCATGAAGGAGTCTTAATGGGACACTTCGGACGCGGCAAGACGTTCGCCACACTCTCGAAGAGCTACTTTTGGCCAAAGATGTTTCGGGACATCAATCGCTTCACCAACTGGTGTTCTACATGTCGCAAAGCTAAGTCCAAAGCTCAATCTCAGTGTCTCTATATGCCTCTACCAATTCCATACCAACCATGGGAAGACATTAGCATGGACTTTGTACTTGGTTTGCCTAGAACTCGAAATGGGAAAGATTCCATATTTGTCGTTGTGGACCGTTTCTCAAAAATGGCACATTTTATTCCTTGCCACAAGATAGACGATGCTTCACATGTTGCTAATCTCTTTTGTAGGGAAATTTTGCGTCTCCATGGTGTGCCAAAAACCATCGTCTCAGACCGCAACGTCAAGTCCCTTAGCTACTTTTGGAAGACCCTATGCGCCAAGCTCGGAATCAAGCTACTCTTCTCCATGGCGTACCATCCCCAAACCAACGGCCAAACGGAGGTGACAAACCACACACTCTCCGCTCTACTTCGAGTACTCATCAAGAAGAACATCAAGGAGTGGGAGGAGTGTCTACCCATCGCCGAGTTCGCCTACAACCGAGCAAGACACTCAACAACCGGCAAGTCCCCTTTCGAGGTCGTCTACGGATTCAACCCTTTGTGACCATTGGATATTCTACCTCTACCACTCCAAGAGCGAATTAATTTGGACGCAAGTGCAAGAGCGACCCATATCAAGAAGGTGCATGAAGATACAAGAAACACCATCGAGCGCCAAGTACAACACCTTGCGACCAAGCTCAACGTCAACAAGCACCCTATGATATTCAACATTGGAGACCTTGTGTGGCTACACCTTCGCAAGGACCGTTTTCCCCAAGAATGCAAGTCCAAACTTCGACCACGCGCGGATGGACCATTCAAGGTGCTTGCATGCTACAACAACAACGCTTACAAGATCGACATTCCTCGTGACAAGTACTCCGTGAGCGACATCTTCAACATCAAAGATCTCTCGCCCTACCATGGTGATGAGGATTTCGATCCGAGGACGGATCTTCCCCAAGGGAGGGGAGATGATGCGGAGCATCCCAAGATCATCCCCATGGACCCACCCACACCTCCAACAACACCACTTGGACCAATGACACGAGCCCGAGCCAAGGCTATCAAAGATAAGGTGAACTCACTCCTCTCCGAACTTCCACTTTTTATGCATGAGACATGGCTACTACCTAAGTCCGAGATGTTGTGCATGATTAGGTACCAACAGGGTCCCCCCGAAGATGCGCATGAAGACGGACAAGTCCCCAAGTCCACGGATGAGGAGAACCAACGGAAGGAGCCAAGAGCATCTCCCAGGACCCGGACATCCGGCCCCTGGAGCGCCCTCCCCTCCAGCTGCTCAGCCTCCAAGTGCATACAGGCCCCGGACATCCGGCCCGCAAGCCCGGACATCCGGCCCTTCCCGAGGCCCCGGATATCCGGCCCCCCTGCCCGGAAATCCGGACCCCCCCGAATCCGAGAGCAACATGGCCAGCTTCACCAGCCCGGACATCCGGCCCCCACAGCCCGGACATCCGGCCCTCCACGAACGCCCGGACATCCGGCCCGACGCCCGGACGTCCGGCCTCCCTGTCTGCGAACAGTAAAGGGCCAAGGCCCGTGTATCCCTTCTACCCCCTAGACTATATATACTCTATCCCGTACAACTTTCTAGGGTCAGCGTTGGTTTAGCTCATTTGTGAGATAGAGCTTCGCTCATCCATCCGGATCTACTCCACGAGAGAGATCGCGGCCCCTCTTCGGAGAAGATCCACTTGGATTCAAGACCTCCTTGCGGAGAAGATCCCCTTGTGGATTCAAGACCTCCTCGCGGAGAAGAACATCAAGACCTCCTCACGGAGAAGAACCGGCTACCCTTGTATCGTCCTTAGTTGTCCGTGGATTCATGTATCTCTCCCTATGTACTCGAGGATTTAGCCCATGTGTGACTTGTTCTTGATAGTTTGAGTGTTCCTCTTGTGTTTTCCCTTGTGATTTCCCTCGTTTCCCTCTTTGTGTTCCTCGTGTTCTTCGCGGGATCCGCTCCTTTCGTGAAAGATCGGGCGATTAGGGTTCTACCCTACATCAGATGAGCTACCGGATGAGCGACGAGGACATGCTCAACCTGCACTCCTCCTGGGTGACGGCGGTCGAGGCGGAATCCCGACTAGAGGAGGCTGCTCGCTATTGGTGATCCCTGGGATCCCGAACCCGGCGGCGGTGGTGGAGGCCGGTGGTGAGGCGGTGGGGTCAGGGCTAGGCGACATGCCGGAGTTTTGCGCCACTGAAGTACCGCTTGGTTGGGCGCACTGGATGGAAGAAGAAGAGGGAGAGAGACTTCCATGTGGGTTCTACTTCGTTTTAGAAGTTAAATTTAAGGGTTCAGTTAGGTCCGTCCACTACCTAACTCATCAAAGTTTAAGTATTATGATTTGGGAGAGTATTTGAGGAGTTATATGATAAGGTATCAGAGTCTCCCTTAGACACTTTCCAAAAGGATATTTTTTGACACTACACTAGTATCGAAAACGTTCATATATTATGAGATGCGGGAGTAGTAGAGTAGGCACACGTGCTCGTGCTTAAATGAAGTAGTATAAATTATTAATGGTTTTGCTAAAGCGCATCTAGATGTGCCCTAAGTATTGCACATATAAGTTCTATATCATTGATATTACATGGAGATTCGTGCGAGTATTTTTTTCCTTTTCTGTTTTTCTTCTTATGTTTGATTGAGTCGCTTAGATGTGCAATAACTAGAAAGGACAGAGATTTGCATATTGAGATGTTGAAGGGCTAGTAATTTGCATATTGAGATGGACTGCAAAGAGATAGTCAGCAAGCTCCAGAGCAAGGACAGAGATCTCTTGGTGCTGGGCCATTTGTTGATAGAGGAGGTAAAGATGATGCTGGAGACGCGCCAGCAGTGGAAGGTCAGCTGGCTTCTTTGCTCGGCAAACGGTGCAGCACATGCGCTAGCTAAGGAAGGGGTGTCGAGTGATTTATGTAAGATTTGGTTGCACGAACCACCTGATTTGTATTTTACACATTGTTTCGACGGGATTCCTGCGTTTTATGCATAAATAGAAGATGGTTGAACTTAAATAAAATCATCGAGTTTGCTGGGAGAGCACGTGCCCGGTCGTCACATACGGCCCTCTCCCTCCGCTAACAGTACTACTCCCTTCGTTCTTAAATATTTGTCTTTTCAGTGAGATTTTAACAGGTGACTACATACGAAGCAAAATGAGTGAACCTATACTCAAAAATATGTCTATATACATCTTTATGTGGTAGTTCATTTGATATCCCTAAAATAAATAAGGACGCGTCTAGTGAGCAGCCGTGCGCTCGCTAGCGCTCCTGGGCAGCCGGCTGTATTAGGAAAATTTATGTCGCATCTCCTGATTAGGAAAGTCTGCTTGATCCTTGAGAGACCAAAATCAAAAAGCATCATTCAACGCACTCGCCTTCACGCTGGCCCAAGTTCTTTTTCATGTGCTCTGCCACGCCAGTAATAAAGCAAAAAGGCAATTAATTGCATTCCAAAAAATTCAAAAAGCTATAACTTTCGAATTACATGTCGAAATTAAAATCCGTTTTCACCATTGGAACCCTCACAACGAGATCTTTAAAACTAGACCCCATTTATATACGTTTCGATGAACTTTTTTCATTGCCAACTGGTTGTACTAGATGGTGCAACTTTTATACTATGAGATGCAACTATTTTTTAGTCCAACGTTTGTGCTACCACAATCAACTATAATACTGCGTGGTGCAGTTTTAAAGCTAATAGTTGATGTGCAATTTCCCCCTACCTCGTGGATGTGCCCGGTCGCTATCACGTGACCCCACTATCCTCCAGAAGCCTCCCATGTCTCCCTCACCCACACTTCCTCCTTCACGGCGTATCCGTCTTCTCCATAAAAGAAAGGGGATCCCATCCTAGATCCAAAAACCTACAGAGCTGCGATGGCAAACCAAACAAGGTGAATTTTTTTGGCAAGAACTAAAGTGATAACAATAGGGAGGAGAGAGGCATACCAGGAAGCATCAATCAAGGTAAGTTCCCTTCTAGCTCCAGATCCTCCCTTGTTCACTTTCCCTTCCCCTTTGCCTCTGAATCTACCATCGATCTTCTCCATAATTGGAGGGAGTAACAACAGTAATCTGATGTCTGTGTAATTAAACACCACTCTGTGCAAGTAGACCCAGTAGCAAAACCAACTTTTGCCTGGATGTGTGCAAATAGACACAAGGAAGTAGTTTTGCAAAAGAAATGTGCAACAAACAACCCAGACTAGAAACATGGAGTGGATGTAGTGTCTGTGCAAATAGAAGCCCATATTTGTGCAACTAAATCATGGATCCAAGCCAACTTTTCCTGCAATGTGTGCAACCAACAGCCAAAAATATAAATGAGTAAATATATGTGCACACTAAGCATTAATCCAAGGACAACTTTCCTGCAAAATATGTGCAACAAATAACCCAGACTAGAAAGATGAACTGGGTGTACTATTTGTGCAAAAAGAAGCACATATTTGTGCAACTAAGTCATTGGTCTATAACCAACTTTCCTGCAACATGTGTGCAAAACAAAACATCTCAGACTAGAATGGACTGGGTGTACTGTTTCTGAACATATTTGTGCAACTAAGCATGGGTCCAAGCCCACCTTTTTATGCAAATATGCAACAAAACAGCCCAGACTAGAGACCATCTGTTCTAATCTTTTGGCTGTTGGTTGCACACATTGCAGGAAAAGATGGTTTTAGATCCATGTTTAGTTGGCACAAATATGGGCTTCTATTTGCACAGACACTACATTCAGTCCATCTTTTCCTTTAAAAAATGTGTACAACCAACACACAGACTAGATGAAACAAAAAAACACTAGGTTGGCTGTCTGCTAATATAGACATATAATTGTGCAACTAAACTTGTATCCAAAGCCCAACTTTTGTTGTAAATGTGTGCATCAAAGAAACCAGACTAGAAAAGGCACAAGAACAGTATTAAAAACGAGCGTACAAATAGGCTTGTGTCACACAAGTTGCAATAGGGGGAATGTGTTCTATAGGATGTTACTAAAAGTGAAACAAAAAAGAAGATGAAATTCTTTTTCTTGTCATCAGAAAAAGGTGCCAAAAAGGTGATCACATTTCGATCGTGATCACCTGTGGTTTTGCAAAACAAAAGGAGCCAAAGGTGATTAGTTAACACTGCACATAAAATATTTGTTCTTCAAAAAATGGATAAAAAGGTTGACGATGCCAACTTGATATTATGTTACTTGTGCAACTACAAAATGCAGAGGATGCCAACTAAAATAGTTACTCTTGTGCAACTAGAAAGGCTGAGGATGTCAACCAGTTAGATGCTATTGTGTAACTAGAAAATGCTCAGGATGCCAACTAACTACATACTCTTGTGCAACTAGAAAGACTGAGGGTGCCAAGTCATTAGATACTCTTGGGCAACCCTTAAAAATTTGAAGATGGTACTAAAAATTAGTTACTCTTGTGCAACTAGAAAGGATGAGGATGTCAATTACTTGGATACTGTTTGTGCAAGTAGAAATGCTGAGGATGCCAACTAATTGAATACTCCTGTGCAACTATAAATCTTGAGGATGTCAATTAATTAGATACTCGAAAAGAAATATTCAGCACTTGCATGACCAATCAAAAAATTGCACATTCGGGTTTCGGGCTTCTAGAATAAAATGCTAAGGGTGTCAACGCAGCTACAAAAAGACTGAGGATGTCAACTAGTTGGATGGTATTGTGCAACTAGAAATGCTGAGGATGCCAACTAATTAGGTACTCTTGTGCAATTATAAAAGCCTGAGGATGCCAACACATTTAGATACTCTCTAGGACACTGTAAGTGCATCTAGTGCCACCCCTAGTTGGTTTTAGAGTATTGACGACAAACCTAGTTGAGGGACTAATGTGTTTGTGAGAATTGCAGGATAACACAGGTAGAAGTCCCTCATTGATTCGGTTTTCTTACCAGAGATGACCCCTAAAAATGTATGAAGACATTGAAGTCAAAGGTGGTATGTGAAGACATTCACATTGAAGACTATGATAAGAGAAGACATCGCATGAAGACTATGGAGCGCGAAGACTTAGATCTTTCGTAGTTCTTCTTCTTTGTTGAGTCATAGGAACCACCGTACTGTTAAGTGGGGTCCAAGAGAACCAGTCAGAATGACTGAAGTGATGCTTAACCAAAACCTATGTCTTCGAGTGAAGACTATGAGAGCGAATCTTGTTCAGAGTTGGACAAGTCAGCTTTGCTTGTACCCCAAGTAAAGTTGCCGTGTGTGTTTGAAATCTGACAGTTGGAACACGTGTCAGTTCCTTAGTGACCCAGGGTCATTTCGGACAAATCAGGTCGGGTTGCCTAGTGGCTATAAATAGCCCACCCCCTTCAACCATAAACGGTTGGCTGCTCAGAGTTAAAGTACGGCTTTTGTTGTTTGAGAGCAACCCATCTCGAAGCCTTTGAGAGAGAATTCCTTGAGAGGATAAAGCCCTAACCACCCAGAGCCAAAGAGTGTTAGGCATCACTTAAGTCTTCTTGTCTGTGTGATCTGAAGACTTATTACACTTGAGGATTGTGAATCCTCCAGCCGGTTAGGCGTCGCGTTCTGAGCATCCAAGTGTCATTGTGGATCGCCGGTGAACGAAGTCTATGAAGGTTTGGAAGTCTACCTTGAAGACTTACCAGAGTGATTGGGCGAGGACTGGGTGTCCTTAGCTCAAGAGGAATAAGGTGAAGACGAGGTCTTCTGAGTTGAATCTCAGCCTCCCTAACCAGACGTACAGTTGTCACAGCAACTGGAACTGGTCCAACAAATCATTGTCTTCAACAAGTCACTAGTTTCATCCTTCCCTTCCCTTTACTTACTATTGGTCTTAGTGAAGTTACTGTATGATTGCATTATCTTCTGTCTTCACTGAGTGACTGCTTGTTCTGATTGGCTTCACAATATCTTCCTACCTGATCCTTACTGCCTAGCTGCCATTAGTTATTGTGCTCTCACTTCATTGAATACATGACTATGGTTTACCTAGTGTAGTCTACCTTCCGCTGCATGATAATAGGTTTATTTCTATCGTTTGTCTTCGAAACTTACATGTTTTGAAGACTTTCATAAAAATCGCCTATTCACCCCCCTCTAGTCGATCACTAGCACTTTCAATTGGTATCAGAGCAAGGTACTCCCTTGTTCTGTGTGATTCGGTTTAACCACCTGGAGTTTTAGCTATGTCGACTGCAGGGATAATTAAAGTCTCCGCTGCGTGCCCCGTCTTCGATGGAACTGAATATCCCTACTGGAAGAATAAGATGCGCATGCATCTTGAAGCCATTGATGTAGACCTATGGTATGTCGTCAAGAACGGCGTTCCCAAGGCTGGAGAAGGTGTCACTGCCGCTGATGTCAAGAAGTTCGTTCAACTGGACTCTACTGCCAAGAATATCATCTGTGGTCATCTGACCAAAGGACAGTATGGCCGCGTGAGTGCTTTGGAAACATCTAAGCTAGTCTAGGACTGGCTATCCAAGGTCAATGAAGGCGTCTCAACCTAGAGAGATCAGAGAATCAGTGTCCTTCGCAACCTCTTCAACCGCTTCAAGAGAAATGACAATGAGAATGTCCAGCTCACATTTGATCGGCTCACTGACATCACAAATGAGCTTCAAGCCCTCGGCGCTACTGAGATCACCAAGCATGAAGTCGTCAAGACACTCTTGAGATCGCTTGGCAGTTCGTTTGACACCCTAGCCCTGATGATTCAAGAACGTCCTGATTTCAAGACACTCGATCCGTCTGACATACTTGAGAGGCTCAACACACACGAGTTTCAGCTTTTTGAGAAAAGAGACATCTACGGTCCCAACTATGGGCGAACTCGTGCCTTGAAGGCAAAGGTTGTCTCCTCATCTGAAGAAGAATCTGACAGCAGTTCTGATGATCCTGAAGACATTGGAAGGGAGCTTTCTATGCTTGTGAAGAAGTTCCAAAAAATTCACCAAGAAGAAAAGCCTCAGAAAGTCTTCACGAGCAAGCTCAAGGAATGATGAAGCTTCTGCTCATGACTACAAGAAGAGAACATGTCACAAGTGCAAGAAACCTGGCCACTACATCTCTGAGTGTCCACAGTGGGACAATGAGAACAACAAGAAGAAGAAGGGCAAGGAGTATGACTCTGATGACAAGAAGAAGAAATACTCAAAATCTTCTTCCAAGTCTTCCTCCAAGTCTTCATCACACAAGAAGAGCTCATCTGGCAAGGCACGTGCGTTTGTTGGCAAGGAAATGGACTCTGAGGATGAGTCCGCTTCTGAGGAGGCCGAGGTGGAGTCCGAGGAGGAGGCCGACTCTAGCGTTGCAAGTCTGGCTACAGCATATGTTGCCAAGTCCATCTTCAACACTGAAGACAATGACTTCACCACCGACACCGATGCAAATGACAAGGACTACTCCGCTCCTTCCTACTGATTCATGGCACGCGGTGCCAAGGTAAACACACGCACTACTCACTATCAAACATCTAGTGACGATGACTCTGATTGTGTTTCCAAACCCAGCTACAAAACACTTGCTAAAATTGCAACTGAACAACAGAAAACCATGGAACACATTCAAAAACTGTTAGACAAAAGCGATGATCTGTTAGACGCTGAAATGACTCGATCTCAGTCCTTAATTGAAGACATAAAAAATCTTCACGTTAAGTGTGAGGAACTTGAAAGTCGTCATGAAACGCTCTCAACAGCTCATGAAAGGCTTTCCTATGATTATCTTCAAAGGAAGCAAGATCTTGAGAAATTGAGAGCGGCTCATGAAGATCTTCAAAAAGAAAACAAGTCGCTTCACGCCGAACAGATCAGTTCAGCTCAGGAAGGATTTGCACCACCATGTGTTAAATGCATTGAGCGTGATAATGCTACTTCTGTTGCTGAATGTTCTACTGCTGCTACTGTTGCAATATCTTCAACTGTTGATGTGGTAACTAACCCCTCTGCTGAGGATACCACTGCTATTGCTGATGAGAATGCTAGGTTGAAGACACTACTTGAAACAGGGATGTACAAAAGTCTCAAAGGGCATCAGACACTATGTGATGTCCTCAAAAGGCAGATCCTGAACCGAAACCCTAGGAAAGAGGGTATAGGGTTCGTAAGGAAAATGAATGCTGATGGCTCTTACTGGAAACCTGAGCAGTACCCCAAAACCACATGGGTTGCTGCAAAGGAACCTTCAGCAGATCCATCCACTCTATCTGGCTTCACTTGTGCTAACCTCATTGTTATTGATGAATCCTTTGATGCAAACTATAAACTGTTTAAGAATCAGAATGGTGAAGTGTTTGCCAGGTATATTGGTACTAACTGCGGGAATGGACCGCCTATGAAGAAGATCTGGGTGCCCAAAAGGTGTTTGGAGAATCTTCCTGTGAATGTCATCATGACACCACAGGTGAAGAAGACAAACCCCAGACCACAGGCTTCATACGGTCCAAAGGTTTCATACAGACAGAGGACTCACCGGAGTCAAACTAACGCAAATGTTTTGTAGGGAAGCCATACTCAGGCCTATGAATATGAGCACGGTTCATCAAACCGCCATGTTCAGAAAACCAAGAACTATTCTGCTTATTCTTATGAGTACTATTGTCCACCTGCAAGACTTTTTGCTAGGACTCCAAAGCCAAAATTCTCAGATGCTGCACTTAGACTCATTGCTTTGAAGCCACCCCTCAAGATGTGGGTGGCTAAGAAAGCTTAACTCTCTTTTGCAGGGAAAGGTCTCCAGCCCAAAACCAAAATCGTCTGAAGCTATTGCTGGGGACCTTAAACATCTTGTAGGGCGCAAGATCAAATGCCAAATTGGTCTTATTATGTACTTCGTTTCTGAATCGCTTGCAACTTGTCCTAACAGTCCTAATCTCGATCTAAGCTTTAATAATCCACTGGTTCGTCAAATGTTTTTGCTTCACAATTCTCTTCGTGAAGCCTATCTGTTGGAAATATGCCCTAGAGGAAATAATAAATTAGTTATTATTATTATTATATTTCATTGTTCATGATAATCGTTTATTATCCATGCTAGAATTGTATTGATAGGAAACTCAGATACATGTGTGGATACATAGACAACACCATGTCCCTAGTAAGCCTCTAGTTGACTAGCTCGTTGATAAATAGATGGTTACGGTTTCCTGACCATGGACATTGGATGTCGTTTATAACGGGATCACATCATTAGGAGAATGATGTGATGGACAAGACCCAATCCTATGCCTAGCACAAGATCGTGTAGTTCATTTGCTAAAGCTTTTCTAATGTCAAGTATCATTTCCTTAGACCATGAGATTGTGCAACTCCCGGATACCGTAGGAATACTTTGGGTGTACCAAACGTCACAACGTAACTGGGTGGCTATAAAGGTACACTACGGGTATCTCCGAAAGTGTCTGTTGGGTTGGCACGAATCGAGACTGGGATTTGTCACTCCGTGTGATGAAGAGGTATCTCTGGGCCCACTCGGTAGGACATCATCGTAATGTGCATAATGTGACCAAGGAGTTGATCACGGGCTGATGTGTTACGGAACGAGTAAAGAGACTTGCCGGTAACGAGATTGAACAAGGTATCGGGATACCGACGATCGAATCTCGGGCAAGTATCGTACCGCTAGACAAAGGGAATTGTATGCGGGATTGATTGAATCCTTGACATCGTGGTTCATCCGATGAGATCATCGTGGAGCATGTGGGAGCCAACATGGGTATCCAAATCCCGTTGTTGGTTATTGACCGGAGAGTTGTCTCGGTCATGTCTGCATGACTCCCGAGCCCATAGGGTCTACACACTTAAGGTTCGATGATGCTAGGGTTATAGGGAATAGATGTACGTGGTTACCGAATGTTGTTCGGAGTCCCGGATGAGATCCCGGACGTCACGAGGAGTTCTGGAATGGTCCGGAGGTAAAGATTTATATATGGGAAGTCATCATACGGTCACCAAAATAATTCGGGGGTTACCAGTTACGCGCACGCATGTATCGCGGGAAGCTAACGCGTCCTTAAACGCCAGTGAGATTGCCTGTCATGTACAATCTATCGTGAATGGCAATCAACCCATCAAGAAACTTGCATAACTTGCCTCTGAGACCGTTTTGCTTGACGAGCTCACCCCGGTCTGTCGACCTCAGGCGACATGGCACCGTTGCTCCAAAAGCCCTGTATTGTACCGGGACCACCGGAGGGCTTCCGGGGGTCCACCGGGAGGGTCCACCTGCCCCGAAGGGCCCTATGGGCTGTATGTGGAGAGAGACCAGCCCCTTAGTGGGCTGGGCGCCTCTCCCCTTAGGGCCCATGCGCCTAGGGTTTGAGGGAACCCTAAAGGGGGGCGCCCCCTTGCCTTGGGGGGCAAGGCAACCCCCTGGCCGCCGCCCCCTCCTCAGATTGGATCTGAGGGGGCCGTCCCCCCTCTCCCTTGCCCCTATATATATGTGGGGGGTGGGAGGGCAGCCGCACCCAAGTCTTGGCGCAGCCCTCCCCCTCTCCCAAGTCCTCCTCCTCTCCCGCGGTGCTTGGCGAAGCCCTGCAGGATTGCCACACTCCTCCTTCACCATCACGCCGTCGTGCTGCTGCTGGATGGAGTATTCCTCAACCTCTCCCTCTCTCCTTGCTGGATCAAGGCATGGGAGACGTCACCGGGCTGCATGTGTGTTGAACGCGGAGGTGCCGTCCGTTCGGCACTAGGATCGTCGGTGATTTGGATCACGACGAGTACGACTCCATCAACCCTGTTCACTTGAACGCTTCCGCTTAGCAATCTACAAGGGTATGTAGATGCACTCTCCTTCCCTTGTTGCTAGATTACTCCATAGATTGATCTAGGTGTTGCGTAGAAAATTTTGAATTTCTGCTATGATCCCCAACAGTGATGCCGCATCATGAGCTAGGTCTATGCGTAGTTTCTATGCACGAGTAGAACACAAAGTAGTTGTGGGCGTCGATATTGTCAATTTACTTGCCGTTACTATTCTTATCTTGATTCGGCGGCATCGTGGGATGAAGCGGCCCGGACCGACCTTACACGTATGCTTACGTGAGACTGGTTCCACTGACTGACATGCACTAGTTGCATAAGGTGGCTAGCGGGTGTCTGTCTCTCCCACTTTAGTCGGATCAGATTCGATGAAAAGGGTCCTTATGAAGGGTAAATAGAAATTGGCATATCACGTTGTGGTTTTCGCATAGGTAAGAAACATTCTTGCTAGAAACCTATAGTAGCCACGTAAAAACTTGCAACAACAATTAGAGGACGTCTAACTTGTTTTTGCAGCATATGCCTTGTGATGTGATATGGCCAAAAGGATGTGATGAATGATATATGTGATGTATGAGATTGATCATGTTCTTGTAATAGGAATCACGACTTGCATGTCAATGAGTATGACAACCGGCAGGAGCCATAGGAGTTGTCTTAATTTATTTATGACCTGCGTGTCAACATAAACGTCATGTAATTACTTTACTTTATTGCTAAAGCGTTAGCCATAGTAGTAGAAGTAATAGATGACGAGACAACTTCAAGAAGACACGATGATGGAGATCATGGTGTCATGCCGGTGACAACGATGATCATGGAGCCCCGAAGATGGAGATTAAAAGGAGCAAATGATATTGGCCATATCATGTCACTATTTGATTGCATGTGATGTTTATCATGTTTTACATCTTATTTGCTTAGAACGACGGTAGCTTAAATAAGATGATCCCTCACAATAATTTCAAGAAAGTGTTCCCCCTAACTGTGCACCGTTGCGAAGGTTCGTTGTTTCGAAGCACCACATGATGATCGGGTGTGATAGATTCTAACGTTCGAATACAACGGGTGTAAGCCAGATTTACACACGCAATACACTTAGGTTGACTTGACGAGCCTAGCATGTACAAACATGGCCTCGGAACACGGAAGACCGAAAGGTCGAGCATGAGTCGTATAGAAGATACGATCAACATGTAGATGTTCACCGATGATGACTAGTCCGTCTCACGTGATGATCGGACACGGCCTAGTCGATTCGGATCATGTTTCACTTAGATGACTAGAGGGATGTCTATCTGAGTGGGAGTTCATTAAATAATTTGATTAGATGAACCCAATTATCATGAACATAGTCTAAATTGTATTCGCAAATATGTTGTAGATAAATAGCTCACCTTGTAGCTCCCTATTCAATACGTTCCTAGAGAAAGATTAAGTTGAAAGATATTGTAAGCAATGATGCAGACTAGGTCCGTAGTCTGAGGAGTGTCCTCACTGCTACACAGAAGGCTTACGTCTTTGATGCACTGCTCGATGTGCAAACCCCTACAATGTCGTCTGTGGATGTTGTGAACACCTGACAGACACATTTTGATGACTACCTGATAGTTTAGTGCACCATACTTTACGGCTTAGAATCGGGATTCCAATGATGTTTTGAACGACATAGAACATATGAGATGTTCCAAGAGCTGAAATTGGGATTTCAGGCTCATGCCCGTGTTGAGAGGTATGAGACCTCTGACAAGTTCTTTTGCCAACAAGATGGAGGAGAATAGCTCAGCTAGTGAGCATGTGCTCAGAATGTCTGGGTGCTACAATCACTTAAATCAAGTGGGAGTTAAACTTCCAGATAAGATAGTGATTGATAGAGTTCTCTAGCCACTATCACTAAGCTACTAGATCTTCGTGATGAACTATGACATGCAAGGGATGGAGTTGATCCCGGAGCTGTTCGCGGTGCTTAAGACCGCAAAAGGTAGAAATCAAGAAGGAGCATCAAGTGTTGATGGTTTAACAAGACCACTGGTTTCAAGAAGGGCAAGGGCTAGAAGGGAAACTTCATGGATAGCAAACCAGTTGCCGCTCCAGTGAAGGAACCCAAGGTTGAACCCAAACCCGAGACTAAGTGCTTCTATTGTAAAGGGAACGGTCACTGGTAGCGGGATTAACCCAAATGCATGGTAGATAAGAAGGCTGGCAACTTCAACAAAATTTATACGTGTCATTAATGTGTACCTCACTAGTACTCCTGGTAGCACCTGGGTATTGGATACTGGTTCAGTTACTATTATTGGTGACTTGAAGCAAAAGCTACGGACTAAACGAAGACTGGCTGAGGGCGAGGTGACGATATGTGTTGGAAGTGTTTCCAAAGTTGATGAGATCACCATCGCACGCTCCATCTGCCTTCGGGATTAGTATTGAACCTAGATAAATGTTATCAGGTGTCTACGTTGAGCATGAATATGATTAGATCATGTTCATTGCAATACGGTCATTCATTTAAGTTAGAGAATAATGGTTATTCTGTTTACATGAATGATACCTTTCATGGCCATGCACCCTATGTGAATGGTTCAGTGAATCTCGGTCATAGTAATACACATGTTCATGCCAAAAGATGTAGAGTTAATAATGATAGTACCACTTTCTTGTGGCACTGCCGCTTAGGTCATATTGGCGTAAGATGCATGAAGAAACTCCATGTCGATGGATGTTTGGAGTCACTTGATTTTGAATCACTTGACACATGTGAGCCATGCCTCATGGGCAGGATGACTAAGACTCCGTTTTCAGGTACAATGAAACGGACAAGTGACTTGTTGAAAATCATGCATGCTGATGCGTGTGATCCAATGAGAATTGAAGCGTGCAGTGGATATCGCTATTTTCTCATCTTCACTGACGATTTGGGTAGATATAGGTATATCTACTTAATGAAGCACAAGTCTGAAACGTTTGAAAAGTTCAAGCGATTTCAGAGTGAAGTTAAGAATCATCATAACAATAAGATCATGTTCCTACGATCTGATCAAAAGGGGATTTTCTGAGTTATGAGTTTGGCAAATCACTTAAGACATTGTGGAATTGTTTCACAGTTGAAGCCACCTGGAACACCACAGTTGTAATGGTGTGTCCAGACGTCGTAATCGAACCCTATGAGATATGGTGCGATCTATGATGTCTCTTACCAATCTACCGTTTTCATTTTGAGGTTATGCATTAGAGACAGCTGCATTCACTTTAGATAGGACACCATCTAAGTCCGTTGAGACGATGTCGTATGAACATTGGTTTGGCAACAAACCAAAGTTGTCGTTTCTTAATGTTTGGGGCTGCGATGCTTAAGGCTTCAGCCAGAGAAGCTCGAACCCAAAGCGGACAAACACATCTTCATAGGATACCCAAAGGTGACAGTAGGGTATACCTTCTATCTCAGATCCAAGGGCAAATTGTTTGTCGCTAAGAACGGGTCCTTTATCGAGAAGGAGTTTCTCTCGAAAGAATTGAGTGGGAGGAAGATAGAACTTGATGAGGTTGTCGAACCTTTACTTCAACTAGAGAGTGATGCAACACAGAAAGATGTTTTCTGTGGCGCCTACGTCTGTTGAATAGGAAGTTAATGATAGTGATCATAAAGCTTCGGATCAAGTTGCTATCGAACCTCGTAGGTCGACAAGGATATGTACTACTCCTAAGTGGTACAGTAATCCTGTCTTAGATATCATGTTGTTAGACAACAATAAACCTACGAGCTATGGAGAAGTGATGGTGGGCCCGTATTTCGACAAATGGTTAGAACCCATGAAATCCGAGATAGGATCCATATATCAGAACAAAGTATGGACTTTGGTGGACTTGCCCGATGATCGGCAAGCCATTGAGATAAATGGATCTTTAAGAAGAAGACGGACGTGGGCGGTAATGTTACCGTCTATGAAGCTCGACTTGTGGGAAAGAGTCTTTTCACAAGTTCAAGGAGTTGACTACGATGAGAATTTCTCACCCGTAGTGATGCTTAAGTCCGTCGGAATCATGTTAGCATTAGCTGTATTTTTTGATTATGAAATCTTACAGATGGATGTCAAAAACAAGTTTTCTTACCAGTTTTGTAAGAAAAGTTGTATGTGATACAATAAAATGTTTTGTCGATCCTAAGGATGCTAAATGGTATGCTGGCTCCAGCAATCCTTCTATGGACTAGAGCAAGCATCTCGGAATCGGAATATATGTTTTGATGGAGTGATCAAAGCTTTTAGGTTTATACAATGTTTGCTAGAAACTTGTATTTACAAAAAGGTGAGTGGGAGCACTACAACATTTCTGATAAGTATATGTGGATGACATATTGTTGATCCGAAATAATGTAGAATTTCTGGAAAGCATAAACGGTTGTTTGAAGAGTGTTTTTCAAAGGAAGACCTGGATAAAGCTGCTTACATATTGGGCATCAAGATCTATAGAGATAGATCAAGACGCCTGATGGTACTTTCAAAGAACGCACACCTTGACATGTTTTTGAAGGAGTTCAAAATAGATCAGTCAAAGAAGGGGTTCTTACCTGAGTTGTAAGGTGTGAAGTTGAGTAAGACTCAAAGCTTGACCACGGCAGAAGAAAGAGGAAGGACGAAGGTCGTCCCCTATGCTCTTGTCATAGGCTCTATATGGTATGCCATGCTGAGTACCGCACCTGATGTGTGCCTTGCCACATGTCTGACAAGAGGGTACAAAGGTGATCTAGGACTGGATCACCAGATAGCGGTCAAAATTGTCCTTAGAGGAATAAGGAAATGTTCCTCGGTTATGGAGGTGGTAAAGAGTTCGACGTAAAGAGTTACGTCGATGCAAGATTAACACCTATCCGGATAGCTCTGAGTAGAGATACCGGATACGTATAATGGAGCAATAATTTGGAATAGCTCCAAGTGGAACATGGTAGCAGCATCTACGATATGACATAAAGTTTTGCGAAATACATAGGGATCTGAATATGGCAAGACCCGTTGACTACAACCTCTCTCACAAGCATAACATGATCAAACCCAGAACTCTTTGAGTGTTTATCACATAGTGATGTGAACTAGATCATTGAGTCTAGTAGACTCTTGGATGTTGGTCACATGGCGATGTGACCTGTGAGTGTTAATCACATGGCGATGTGAACTAGATTATTGACTCTAGTGCAAGTGGGAGACTGTTGGAAATATGCCCTAGAGGCAATAATAAATTAGTTATTATTATTATATTTCATTGTTCATGATAATCATTTATTATCCATGCTAGAATTGTATTGATAGGAAACTCAGATACATGTGTGGATACATAGACAACACCATGTCCCTAGTAAGCCTCTAGTTGACTAGCTCGTTGATCATTAGATGGTTACGGTTTCCTGACCATGGACATTGGATGTCGTTGATAACGGGATCACATCATTAGGAGAATGATGTGATGGACAAGACCCAATCCTAAGCCTAGCACAAGATCGTGTAGTTCGTTTGCTAAAGCTTTTCTAATGTCAAGTATCATTTCCTTAGACCATGAGATTGTGCAACTCCCGAATACCGTAGGAATACTTTGGGTGTACCAAACGTCACAACGTAAATGGGTGGCTATAAAGGTACACTACGGGTATCTCTGAAAGTGTCTGTTGGGTTGGCACGAATCGAGACTGGGATTTGTCACTCCGTGTGACGGAGAGGTATCTCTGGGCCCACTCGGTAGGACATCATCGTAATGTGCACAATGTGACCAAGGAGTTGATCACGGGATGATGTGTTACGGAACGAGTAAAGAGACTCGCCGGTAACGAGATTGAACAAGGTATCGGGATACCGACGATCGAATCTCGGGCAAGTATCGTACCGCTAGACAAAGGGAATTGTATACGGGATTGATTGAATCCTTGACATCGTGGTTCATCCGATGAGATCATCGTGGAGCATGTGGGAGCCAACATGGGTATCCAGATCCTGCTGTTGGTTATTGACCGGAGAGTTGTCTTGGTTATGTCTGCATGACTCCCGAGCCCGTAGGGTCTACACACTTAAGGTTCAATGACGCTAGGGTTATAGGGAATAGACGTACGTGGTTACCGAATGTTGTTCGGAGTCCCAGATGAGATCCCGGACGTCACGAGGAGTTCCGGAATGGTCTGGAGGTGAAGACTTATATATGGGAAGTCATCATACGGTCACCGAAATAATTCGGGGGTTATCGGTATTGTACCGGGACCACCAGAGGGGTTCCGGGGGTCCACCGGGAGGGTCCACCTGCCCCGGAGGGCCCTATGGGCTGTATGTGGAGAGGGACCAGCCCCTTAGTGGGCTGGGCGCCTCCCCCCTTAGGGCCCATGCGCCTAGGGTTTGGGGGAACCCTAAAGGGGGGGCGCCCCCTTGCCTTGGGGGCCAAGGCAACCCCCCTGGCCGCCGCCCCCTCCTCAGATTGGATCTGAGGGGGCCGGCCCCCCTCTCCCTTGCCCCTATATATATGTGGGGGGTGGGAGGGCAGCCGCACCCAAGTCTTGGCGCAGCCCTCCCCCTCTCCCAAGTCCTCCTCCTCTCCCGCGGTGCTTGGCGAAGCCCTGCAGGATTGCCACGCTCCTCCTTCACCACCACGCCGTCGTGTTGCTGCTAGATGGAGTCTTCCTCAACCTCTCCCTCTCCTTGCTGGATCAAGGCATGGGAGACGTCACCGGGCTGCATGTGTGTTGAACGCGGAGGTGCCATCCGTTCGACACTAGGATCATCGGTGATTTGGATCACGACGAGTACGACTCCATCAACCCCGTTCACTTGAACGCTTCCGCTTAGCGATCTACAAGGGTATGTAGATGCACTCTCCTTCCCTCGTTGCTAGATTACTCCATAGATTGATCTTGGTGTTGCGTAGAAAATTTTGAATTGCTGCTACGATCCCCAACACTATCCCCCTAACTGCACTGTAGGGTACGACACCAGCTGCTTCAGAATGGATTATTGATAGTGGGTGTACAAATCACATGATTGGCAAGCGAAGCCTTCTCATGGACTCAACTTTACGTCCATCAGACAAAAGTCACATCACATTTGCTGACACTGGTAAAAGCAAGGTATTGGGTTTAGGTAGAGTTGCAATCTCAAAGGATCAACACATGGATAAAGTCATGCTTGTTGAATCCCTTGGTTTCAACTTAATGTCTGTCTCAATGCTTTGTGATTTAAACATGATTGTGATGTTTGGAAAATATCATTGCCTTGTACTAATGGAATCTGACAAGTCTCTAGTGTTTTAAGGGTATCGGAAAGATGATTTGTACGTGGTAGATTTCTCAACAGGACCACAACTTGCAGTATGTCTTCTAGCAAAAGCTTCTGAATGCTGGCTCTGGCATCGAAGGCTAGGGCTGTTGGGGAACGTTGCAGAAAACAAAAATTTTCCTACTCGTTTCACCAAGATCATCTAGGAGTTCATCTAGCAACGAGTGATCGGATTGCATCTACATACCTTTGTAGATCACGCGCGGAAGCGTTCAAAGAACGGGGATGAGGAAGGCGTACTCGACGTGATCCAAATCACCGATGACCAGCGCCGAACGGACGGCACCTCTGCGTTCAACACACGTACGGGACGGGAGACGTCTCCTCCTTCTTGATCCAGCTAGGGGGAAGGAGAGGTTGATGAAGATCCAGCAGCACGACGGCGTGGTGGTGGATGCAGGGCGTCACAGTAGCAGGGCTTCGCCTATACTACGAAGGAGAGACGTAACGGGGAGAGAGGGAGGCGCCAGGGGCTGGGGTATGAAGTCCCTCCTCTCCCCCACTATATATAGGAGGGCCAAGGGGGGGTGGTGCGCAGCCTAGGAGATCCAATCTCCTAGGTGGCGGCGGCCAAGGGGGAGGTTTCTCCCCCCCCAAGGCACCTAGGGGTGCCTTCCACCACATGGACTCTTCCATGGAAACCCTAGGCGCATGGGCCTAGTAGGGCTGGTGCCCTTGGCCCATGTAGGCCAAGGCGCACCCCCTACAGCCCATGTGGCCCCCCGGGACAGGTGGCCCCACCCGGTGGGCCCCCGGGACCCCTCCGGTGGTCCCGGTACAATACCGATAACCCCGAAACTTGTCCCGATGGCCGAAACAGCACTTCCTATATATAATTCTTTACCTCCGGACCATTCCGGAACTCCTCGTGAAGTCCGGGATCTCATCCGGGACTCCGAACAACATTCGGGTTACTGCATATACATATCTTCACAACCCTAGCGTCACCGAACCTTAAGTGTGTAGACCCTACGGGTTCGGGAGACAAGCAGACATGACCGAGACGACTCTCCGGTCAATAACCAACAGCGGGATCTGGATACCCATGTTGGCTCCCACATGCTCCACGATGATCTCATCGGATGAACCACGATGTCGAGGATTCAATCAACCCCGTATGCAATTCCCTTTGTCAATCGATATGTTACTTGCCCGAGATTCGATCGTCGGTATCCCAATACCTCGTTCAATCTCGTTACCGGCAAGTCACTTTACTCGTACCGTAATGCATGATCCCGTGACCAGACACTTGGTCACTTTGAGATCATTATGATGATGCATTACCGAGTGGGCCCGGTGATACCTCTCCGTCATACGGAGTGACAAATCCCAGTCTTGATCCATGTCAACCCAACAGACACTTTCGGAGATACCCGTAGTCTACCTTTATAGTCACCCAGTTACGTTGTGACGTTTGGTATACCCAAAGCACTCCTACGGTATCCGGGAGTTACACGATCTCATGGTCCAAGGAAAAGATACTTTGACATTGGAAAACTCTAGCAAACGAACTATACGATCTTGTGCTATGTTTAGGATTGGGTCTCGTCCATCACATCATTCTCCTAATGATGTGATCTCGTTATCAATGACATCCAATGTCCATAGTCAGGAAACCATGACTATCTGTTGATCAACGAGCTAGTCAACTAGAGGCTTACTAGGGACATGTTGGTGTCTGTTATTCACACATGTACTACGATTTCCGGATAATACAATTATAGCATGAATAAAGACAATTATCATGAACAAGGAAATATAATAATAAAGCTTTTATTATTGCCTCTAGGGCATATTTCCAACAGTCTCCCACTTGCACTAGAGTCAATAATCTAGTTACATTGTGATGAATCGAACACCCATGGAATTCTGGTGTTGATCATGTTTTGCTCTAGGGAGAGGTTTAGTCAACGGATCCGCTACATTCAGGTCCGTATGTACTTTACAAATCTCTATGTCTCCATCTTGAACATTTTCACGAATGGAGTTGAAGCGACGCTTGATGTGCCTTGTCTTCTTGTGAAACCTGGGCTCCTTGGCAAGTGCAATAGCTCCAGTGTTGTCACAAAAGAGCTTGATCGGCCCCGACGCATTGGGTATGACTCCTAGGTCGGTGATGAACTCCTTCACCCATATTGCTTCATGTGCTGCCTCCGAGGCTGCCATGTACTCCGCTTCACATGTAGATCCCGCCACGACGCTTTGCTTGCAACTGCACCAGCTTACTGCCCCACCATTCAAAATATACACGTATCCGGTTTGTGACTTTGAGTCATCCAGATCTGAGTCGAAGCTAGCGTCGACGTAACCCTTTACGACGAGCTCTTCGTCACCTCCATAAACGAGAAACATTTCCTTAGTCCTTTTCAGGTACTTCAGGATATTCTTGACCGCTGTCCAGTGTTCCTTGCCGGGATTACTTTGGTACCTTCCTACCAAACTTACGGCAAGGTTTACATCAGGTCTGGTACACAGCATGGCATACATAATAGAACCTATGGCTGATGCATAGGGGAGGACGCTCATCTCTTCTATATCTTCTGCCGTGGTCGGACATTGAGCTGAGCTCAATTTCATACCTTGTAACACAGGCAAGAACCCCTTCTTAGACTGATCCATATTGAACTTCTTCAATATCTTATCAAGGTATGTGCTTTGTGAAAGACCTATGAGGCGTCTCGATCTATCTCTATAGATCTTGATGCCTAATATATAAGCAGCTTCTCCAAGGTCCTTCATTGAAAAACTCTTATTCAAGTAGGCCTTGATGCTGTCCAAGAGTTCTATATCATTTCCCATCAATAGTATGTCATCTACATATAATATGAGAAATGCTACAGAGCTCCCACTCACTTTCTTGTAAACGCAGGCTTCTCCATAAGTCTGCGTAAACCCAAACGCTTTGATCATCTCATCAAAGCGAATGTTCCAACTCCGAGATGCTTGCACCAGCCCATAAATCGAGTGTTGGAGCTTGCACACCTTGTCAGCATTCTTAGGATCGACAAAACCTTCCGGCTGCATCATATACAATTCTTCCTTAAGGAAACCATTAAGGAATGCCATTTTGACGTCCATTTGCCATATCTCATAATCGTAGAATGCGGCAATTGCTAACATGATTCGGACGGACTTTAGCTTCGCTACCGGTGAGAAAGTCTCATCGTAGTCAACCCCTTGAACTTGTCGATAACCCTTAGTGACAAGTCGAGCTTTATAGATGGTCACATTACCATCCGCGTCTGTCTTCCTCTTAAAGATCCATTTATTTTCTATGGCTTGCCGTTCAACGGGCAAGTCAGTCAAAGTCCATACTTCGTTTTCATACATGGATCCTATCTCGGATTTCATGGCTTCCAGCCATTTTTCGGAATCCGGGCCTGCCATCGCTTCTTCATAGTTCGAGGGTTCACCGTTGTCTAACAACATGATTTCCAAGACAGGGTTGCCATACCACTCTGGTGCTGAACGTGTCCTTGTGGACCTTCGAATTTCAGTAGGAGCTTGATCAGAAGTATCTTGATCATTATCATTAACTTCCTCTCTAGTCGGTGCAGGCACCTCAGGAACATTTTCTTGAGTTGCGCCATTTTCCGGTTCAAGAGGTAATACTTCATCAAGCTCTACTTTCCTCCCACTTACTTCTTTCGAGAGAAACTCTTTCTCTAGAAAGGATCCATTCTTGGCAACAAAGATCTTGCCTTCGGATCTGAGGTAGAAGGTATACCCAATAGTTTCTTTTGGGTATCCTATGAAGACGCATTTTTCCGACTTGGGTTCGAGCTTTTCAGGTTGAAGTTTCTTGACATAAGCATCGCATCCCCAAACTTTTAGAAACGACAGCTTAGGTTTCTTCCCAAACCATAATTCATACGGTGTCGTCTCAACGGATTTCGACGGAGCCCTATTTAAAGTGAATGCGGCAGTCTCTAAAGCATAGCCCCAAAAAGATAGCGGTAAATCGGTAAGAGACATCATAGATCGCACCATATCTAATAGAGTGCGATTACGACGTTCGGACACACCGTTACGCTGAGGTGTTCCAGGCGGCGTGAGTTGTGAAACTATTCCACATTTTCTTAAGTGTGTGCCAAACTCGTGACTCAAGTATTCTCCCCCACGATTTGATCGTAGAAACTTGATTTTCCTGTCACGTTGATTCTCAACCTCACTCTGAAATTCCTTGAGCTTTTCAAAGGTTTCAGACTTGCGTTTCATTAAGTAGATATACCCATATCTACTTAAATCATCAGTGAGCGTGAGAACATAACAATAGCCTCCGCGAGCCTCAACACTCATTGGACCGCACACATCAGTATGTATGATTTCCAATAAGTTGGTTTCTCGCTCCATTGTTCCTGAGAACGGAGTCTTGGTCATCTTACCCATGAGGCATGGTTCGCACGTGTCAAATGATTCATAATCGAGAGACTCTAAAAGTCCATCTGCATGGAGCTTCTTCATGCGTTTGACACCTATGTGACCAAGGCGGCAGTGCCACAAGTATGTGGGACTATCATTATCAACCTTACATCTTTTGGTACTCACATTATGAACATGTGTAGCATCACGTTCGAGATTCATAAAGAATAAACCATTCACCATAGGAGCATGACCATAAAACATATCTCTCATATAAATAGAACAACCATTATTCTCGGATTTAAATGAGTAGCCATCTCGAATTAAACGAGATCCCGATACAATGTTCATGCTCAAAGCTGGCACTAAATAACAATTATTAAGGTTTAAAACTAATCCCGAAGGTAGATGTAGAGGTAGCGTGCCGATGGCGATCACATTGACCTTGGAACCATTCCCGACGCGCTTCGTCACCTCGTCCTTTGCCAGTTTCCGCTTATTCCGCAGCCCCTGCTTTGAGTTACAAATGTGAGCAACTGCACCGGTATCAAATACCCAGGAGCTACTACGGGCACTAGTAAGGTACACATCAATTACATGTATATCACATATACCTTTTGTTTTGCCGGCCTTCTTGTCTGCTAAGTACTTAGGGCAGTTCCGCTTCCAGTGACCGCTTCCCTTGCAATAAAAGCACTCAGTCTCGGGCTTGGGTCCATTCTTTGGCTTCTTCCCGGCAGCTTGCTTGCCAGGCGCGGCAACCTCCTTGCCGTCCTTCTTGAAGTTCTTTTTACCCTTGCCTTTCTTGAACTTAGTGGTTTTATTGACCATCAACACTTGATGTTCCTTCTTGACTTCTACCTCCGCTGATTTCAGCATTGAGAACAACTCAGGAATGGTCTTTTGCATCCCCTGCATGTTGAAGTTCATCACAAAGCTCTTGTAGCTTGGTGGAAGCGACTGAAGGATTCTGTCAATGACCGCATCATCCGGGAGATTAACTCCCAGCTGAGACAAGCGGTTATGCAACCCAGACATAGTGAGTATGTGCTCACTGACAGAACTATTTTCCTCCATCTTACAGCTGAAGAACTTATCGGAGACTTCATATCTCTCGATCCGGGCATGAGCTTGAAAAACCATTTTCAGCTCTTCGAACATCTCATATGCTCCATGTCTCTCAAAACGCTTTTGGAGCCCCGGCTCTAAGCTGTAAAGCATGCCGCACTGAACGAGGGAGTAGTCGTCAACACGTGTCTGCCAAGCGTTCATAACGTCTTGGTTCTGTGGGACGGGAGCTTCACCTAGCGGTGCTTGTAGGACATAATCTTTCTTGGCAGCTATGAGGATGATCCTCAGGTTCCGGACCCAGTCCGTATAGTTGCTGCCATCGTCTTTCAGCTTGGTTTTCTCTAGGAACGCGTTGAAGTTGAGGACTACGTTGGCCATTTGATCTACAAGACATATTGCAAAGATTTTAGACTAAGTTCATGATAATTAAGTTCATCTAATCAAATTATTAATGAACTCCCACTTAGATTAGACATCCCTCTAGTCATCTAAGTATTACATGATCCGAGTTGACTAGGCCGCGTCCGATCATCACGTGAGACGGACTAGTCAACATCGGTGAACATCTTCATGTTGATCGTATCTTCTATACGACTCATGCTCGACCTTTCGGTCTTCTGTGTTCCGAGGCCATGTCTGTACATGCTAGGCTCGTCAAGTCAACCTAAGTGTTTGCATGTGTAAATCTGTCTTACACCCGTTGTATGTGAACGTCTGAATAAAACACCCGATCATCACGTGGTGTTTTGAAACAGCGAACTGTCGCAACGGTGCACAGTTAGGGGGAACACTTCTTGAAATTATTATGAGGGATCATCTTATTTACTACCGTCGTTCTAAGTAAACAAGATGCAAAACATGATAAACATCACATGCAATCAAATAATAAACGTGACATGATATGGCCAATATCACATAGCTCCTTTGATCTCCATCTTGGGGCTCCATGATCACCTTGTCACCGGCTTGACACCATGATCTCCATCATCATGATCTCCATCATCGTGTCTCCATGAAGTTGCTCGCCAACTATTACTTCTACTACTATGGCTAACGCGTTTAGCAATAAAGTAAAGTAATTTACATGGCGTTTCTCAATGACACACAGGTCATATAAAAGAATAAAGACAACTCCTATGGCTCCTGCCGGTTGTCATACTCATCGACATGCAAGTCATGAATCCTATTACAATAGCATGAACATCTCATACATCACATATAGATCATTCATCATTCATCACAACTTTGGCCATATCATATCACAAACCACTTGCTGCAAAAACAAGTTAGACGTCCTCTAATTGTTGTTGCAAGTTTTACGTGGCTGAATTAGGGTTCTAGCAAGAACGTCTTCTTACCTACGTTAAAGCCACAACGTGATTTGTCAACTTCTATTTACCCTTCATAAGGACCCTGTTCATCGAATCCGCTCCAACTAAAGTAGGAGAGACAGACACCCGCCAGCCACCTTATGCAACTAGTGCATGTTAGTCGGTGGAACCGGTCTCACGTAAGCGTACGTGTAAGGTTGGTCCGGGCCGCTTCATCCCACAATACCGCTGAATCAAGATAAGACTAGTAGCGGCAAGAAAGTTGACAAATCTACGCCCATAACAAATTGTGTTCTACTCGCGCAAAAAAACTACGCATAGACCTAGCTCATGATGCCACTGTTGGGGAACGTTGCAGAAAACAAAAAATTTCCTACTCGTTTCACCAAGATCATCTAGGAGTTCATCTAGCAACGAGTGATCGGATTGCATCTACATACCTTTGTAGATCATGCGCGGAAGCATTCAAAGAACGGGGATGAGGAAGGCGTACTCGACGTGATCCAAATCACCGATGACCAGCGCCGAACGGACGGCACCTCCGCGTTCAACACACGTACGGGACGGGAGACGTCTCCTCCTTCTTGATCCAGCAAGGGGGAAGGAGAGGTTGATGAAGATCCAGCAGCACGACGGCGTGGTGGTGGATGCAGGGCGTCATAGTAGCAGGGCTTCGCCTATACTACGAAGGAGAGACGTAACGGGGAGAGAGGGAGGCGCCAGGGGCTGGGGTATGAAGTCCCTCCTCTCCCCCACTATATATAGGAGGGCCAAGGGGGGGTGGTGCGCAGCCTAGGAGATCCAATCTCCTAGGTGCGGCTGCCAAGGGGAGGTTTCCCTCCCCCCCAAGGCATCTAGGGGTGCCTTCCACCACTTGGACTCTTCCTTTGTGGAAACCCTAGGCGCATGGGCCTATAGGGGCTGGTGCCCTTGGCCCATATAGGCCAAGGCGCACCCCTATAGCCCATGTGGCCCCCCGGGGCAGGTGGCCCCACCCGGTGGGCCCGCGGGACCCCTCCGGTGGTCCCGGTACAATACCGATAACCCCGAAACTTGTCCCGATGGCCAAAACAGCACTTCCTATATATAATTCTTTACCTCCGGACCATTCCGGAACTCCTCGTGACGTCCGGGATCTCATCCGGGACTCCGAACAACATTCGGGTTACTGCATATACATATCTTCACAACCCTAGCATCACCGAACCTTAAGTGTGTAGACCCTACGGGTTCGGGAGACAAGCAGACCTGACCGAGACGACTCTCCGGTCAATAACCAACAGCGGGATCTGGATACCCATGTTGGCTCCCACATGCTCCACGATGATCTCATCGGATGAACCACGATGTCGAGGATTCAATCAACCCCGTATGCAATTCCCTTTGTCAATCGATATGTTACTTGCCCGAGATTCGATCGTCGGTATCCCAATACCTCGTTCAATCTCGTTACCGGCAAGTCACTTTACTCGTACCGTAATGCATGATCCCGTGACCAGACACTTGGTCACTTTGAGCTCATTATGATGATGCATTACCGAGTGGGCCCGGTGATACCTCTCCGTCATACGGAGTGACAAATCCCAGTCTTGATCCATGTCAACCCAACAGACACTTTTGGAGATACCCGTAGTCTACCTTTATAGTCACCCAGTTACGTTGTGACGTTTGGTATACCCAAAGCACTCCTACGGTATCCGGGAGTTACATGATCTCATGGTCCAAGGAAAAGATACTTTGACATTGGAAAACTCTAGCAAACGAACTATACAATCTTGTGCTATGTTTAGGATTGGGTCTCGTCCATCACATCATTCTCCTAATGATGTGATCTCGTTATCAATGACATCCAATGTCCATAGTCAGGAAACCATGACTATCTGTTGATCAACGAGCTAGTCAACTAGAGGCTTACTAGGGACATGTTGGTGTCTGTTATTCACACATGTACTACGATTTCCAGATAATACAATTATAGCATGAATAAAGACAATTATCATGAACAAGGAAATATAATAATAAAGCTTTTATTATTGCCTCTAGGGCATATTTCCAACAAGGGCATGCTGGCATGAGGAACCTCCACACTCTTGCAAGAAAGAAGCATGTCATAGGCATCGAGGGCGTCAAGTTCAAGAAGGACCACTTATGCGGTGCCTGTGAAGCAGGAAAGATGACGAGAGCCAAGCATCCCTCGAAGACAATAATGACAATGACTCAACCCTTCGAACTGCTACACATGGATCTTTTCGGTCCCACTCATTACTCAACTCTTACTACTACTGCTTGTCTCTATGGCTTTGTCATTGTTGATGATTATTCAAGATATACTTGGGTGCATATAATCCTTTACAAGACTGAAGTGCAGGATGTCTTCAGATGCTTCGCCAATCGAGCAATGAACAACTATGGCGCCAAGATAAAGCACATCAGAAGTGACAATGGCACTGAATTCAAGAACACTGGCCTTGATACGTATCTTGATACCTTGGGCATCACACATGAATTCTCAGCTCCGTACACGCCACAGCAGAATGGCGTCGTCGAACGCAAGAACAGAACACTTATTGAGATGGCTCGAACGATGCTTGATGAATACAAGACTCCAAGAAAATTCTGGCCTGAAGCCATTGACACCGCATGCCATATCATCAACCGTGTTTATCTTCACAAGCTTCTGAACAAGACATCCTATGAGCTCCTTATTGGCAAGAAGCCAAATGTCAGCTACTTCAGAGTATTTGGCGCCAAGTGCTGGATCAAGGATCCACATCACACTTCAAAGTTTGCACCAAAATCACATGAGGGTTTTATGCTTGGTATGGAAAGGATTCTCACTCCTACAGAGTCTTCAATCTCTTTCATTACAAAGTGGTTGAAACAGTGGATGTGCGGTTCGATGAAACTAACAGCTCACAAAGAGAGCAACTGCCAAATGTGCTAGATGAAGTTCCATCCAGTGAATCAATCAAACTTATGGGAACTGGAGAAATCATACCTTCTGAAGCTTAACCTGAAGAGGAACTTATCATCTCTGCACCTGAACAACCTGAAGACAATGCTCAGCCTGAAGACAATCCCTCTAACAATGACGATGATCAACAAGAGCAAAATCTTCGTCCTATACATCCTCGTGTTGCAAATGAAGTGCAGATTGAGAGAATAATCGATAGTATAAATGCACCTGGTCCACTCACTCGTTCAAGGGCAACTCAGCTAGCAAATTTCTGTGGGCACTTTGCATTCGTCTCAATAACAGAACCCAAGAAAGTTGAAGAAGGCTTCATGGAACCTGAATGGATTCAAGCTATGCAAGAAGAGCTTCAATAGTTTGAGCTGAATAATGTATGGGAACTGGTTAAGCGTCCTGATCCTTGGAAGCACAATATAATAGGCACCAAATGGATATATCGCAACAAGCAAGATGAGCATGGTCAAGTTGTCAGAAACAAAGCTCGTCTCGTTGCTCAAGGATACACTCAAGTTGAAGGGATTGACTTCGATGAAACATTTGCTCCTGTGGCTAGACTTGAAGCTATACGCATACTGCTCGCCTATGCAAATCATCATAACATACTTCTATATCAAATGGATGTGAAGAGTGCTTTTCTCAATGGCAAGATTGAAGAAGAAGTGTATGTTGCACAACCGCCTGGCTTTGAAGATCCAAAACATCCCGACATGGTGTACAAGCACAACAAGGCACTGTATGGCCTCAAACAATCTCCTCGGGCTTGGTACGACACACTCAAAGACTTCCTGAAGAGCAAAGGCTTCAAATCTGGTTCCCTCGACCCCACTCTCTTCACGAAGACATATGATGGTGAACTGTTTGTGTGCCAAATATATGTGGATGACATTATCTTCGGCTGCACCAATCAGAAATACAGTGAAGAGTTTGGATATATGATGCAAGAGCAATATCAGATGTCCATGATGGGTGAGCTGAAGTTCTTCCTTGGTCTTCAAATACGTCAGCAACGCAACGACATCTTTATATCTCAAGAGAAGTATCTTAAAGATTGCCTGAAGAAGTTTGGTATGCAAGACTGCAAAGGCTTCACGACGTCAATGCCAGCCAAACATCATCTGGGCCCCAACGACAATGGTAAAGAGTTCGACCAAAAGGTATACCGCTCCATGATTGGTTCTTTACTTTATCTATGTGCATCTAGGCCAAATATTATGCTTAGTGTTTGCATGTGTGCTCGATTCCAAGCGGCACCAAAGGAATCGCATCACTTAGCTGTGAAGCAAATTCTTCGATATTTGGCTTACACCCCAACTCTAGGATTATGGTATCCAAAGGGCTCAGAGTTTGATCTGGTTGGATTCTCGGATGCTGATTATGCTGGTGACAAAGTGGATCGCAAGTCTACATCAGTCACATGTCATTTTCTGGGACGATCACTTGTATGTTGGTCTTCAAAGAAGCAGAACTGTGTATCTCTCTCCACTGCTGAATCTGAATACATTGCTGCTGGATCTTGCTGCGCTCAGCTTCTGTGGATGAAGCAAACACTAAAAGACTATGGCATTCATCTGAAGCAAGTGCCACTCTACTGCGACAACGAAAGCGCCATCAAGATTGCCAACAACCCAGTTCAGCACTCGAAGACAAAGCACATTGAAATTCGTCATCACTTTCTCAGAGATCATGTTGCGAAGGAAGATATTGATATCATACACGTCAACACTGAAGAGCAATTGGCAGATATTTTCACCAAGCCCTTGGATGAGAAGATATTTTGCAAGTTACGGTGTGAGCTAAATATCTTGGAATCCTCAAATGTCCTGTGATCAGGCACACATCCTAACACTTATGCATATTGATGACTTAGATGTGCAACACATAAAGTAAAGTATATCTTCAATCAATGAAGACATACATTCTAAGTGTGAATACATTAATGTGGAATTTGACTTCGGAGCGCCACGATAATTGTGCGCCGTGTCTGGGTCTAATACTTCCTATACGGTGGGTAACGCCACCACCAAATTCTTCTGTTTGAAGCGTTTTACCCATGGTGTTACATTTGCTATGTCTTCACATTTTGTTTGTCTTCATTCTCAACTTGTCCTCATGATTATCTTCACTATGTTGGTTTGATTGTCTTTTTCATATATATATATATATATAGTGTTCTGTCCTCTACAGCATTCACTTATAGCTATGTCTTCTTGTTGAATCTTTTGAACTAAGTGAATGTGATCGGACCCTAACCTCTCTATGCTTTCTATCTCAAACTCTATCTCTCCAAATCATATGCATTCTATTGAAACTGTCGAATGTCTTCTCTGCGTCCTTGTCAGCAGAAGATACAGAGACAAACATTAAGTCCGTTTTCAATGAAAATTCCTTCACCTGAAACCCGGAGAAGTGGGAACGACCACCCGACAATCCAGGCGTGCGTGGGAACGTGGAACAACCTCCGATATGCTGCATGATGGCCACGTGTTCTTCAGATGTGAATCACCAGGGGCACCTGTGTAATAACGCTGTGTCGTCCCTGTCCCTATAAATACACGCCTCACCACAGTCATTATCCTTTCTTCCACTCTCGCATGAACCCTAGCACCACCGCTAGCCCTCGACGACGCCGGTGACGAAGCGCTTAGCTGCCGCAACCTCTCCGACGCTGTCTTCACGCCGGCCGCGGACATCGTCTTCTCCGCCGTTGCCGTAGGTGTCCTTCATCGCCAAGTTAGGGCACGGACGATCGAACTGCTCGGCCTCCTCTTCCACTCCGTCTAGCAGTTCCTTGTGTGGTAAATAAAACTTCCTTTTTACGGCCCCTTTGATCCTACAGATTCGTCACTTTCTACCACAAGTAGTTTCTGTTCACACATGTTGGATCCACTTCATACTGCATCTCATATTATGCCTAGTATGTTCACTTATGCTTCACAAAGTAGTTAGATTCCTCACTTGTACTGATCTCTGGATTCGTACAAATCTAGAACCAACTCCTTATCTATGAGTGAATGTCTTCGCACGATGAGGTTAATGTCTTCTAAACTGATTTATCTTCAAAATCTTCTGAGAATGCATATGACCTCTTCCCCTTCCCTCGCACCTTAATGCTATCACAGGTACATGTCTGTGGGAGAATCCCTTGGTTCTCATAGTATGCATTCATTTGCAGAATTCTTACAACATCGTATAAAATTCTCCCGAAGCCAGTTCCTGTTTGTCCAGCAAGCGAAAGCCTCTGAAGCCTTTGAACGTGTTGAAGCCATTCAGTTTGAAGTTCATGGCTACAGAGAAATCCGTAAGGAAGGGTGGCAGACAACGTCGTGGGGGAACATCAAGAGACTTGCCTGATGACCTCTCAGAGCTTTACAAGACAGATTCTGAAGAGGATTACAATCAGCGCAAGACCCGAATCCAATGGATTCGAAGATATTGGGCAGAACAATGGTTCAAATACCGGTTTGTGACCCAGGAATATGCTGAGAAAAATGCCATAAAGCGACCTTGGGGAGACATCCTATACAAAAATCTTCAACCCAGGTCCAGAGATGAAGCCATTGAACAAGGCTTCTATCCCTGCATGGTCCGTGGACCATAGCCTGCTGATGCTGACCCATCGTCACTACTATGGTGTCGTGACGACAATCTATTCAAGCGCAACTTCCAGTTTGCTAAGAACTCAGTGAAGCAGAACAAGAAGTCATTGGGACTAGACTTCAACCCTGGTCCCTCGGCTCCCCGTGCTGATGGCACCCGCGAAGCTAAACCCAATCTTGTTGGGCCCTTCTATAACCTGGAAGGTCTCATCACTCATATCGTGGTTCAAGGAACAGCTGTGGATGCGCCTGCAGATGACGCTGAATCTGACGAAGCGCCTGCAGCACCGACGCCAAAGAAACTGAATCAACCTAAAGCTTCAAAGCCTGCCTCAGCCCCGAAAATCTCACGGGCGAAGCCACTGGCTACTGCACCTCCTGAAGACAGTGTGCAGTCTGAAGATCTGTCACACATCTCCAAGCCCCAGAGAGTCAAGATGCCTCTGCCACACACCAGCCAAGAACTGACTGCTGATGCCATTCTGCGCAATGATGCCATTGATCTGTCCAGTGATGAAGATCTGGCAGATGATGCTCTTGAGCAACTGATCAAGAGCAAAGAAGAAACAAAAATCTTCAACAATTTGCCTCTCTTTGACGTGGCAATCATCCACGACTTCATCGATGAGTGGTTTGAAACGCCCAACCTCAGCTTTGACGATCTGCAACTCCCAATTGGCCTCAGTGTCGCCTTCCATGGCGCCATTGCTTCAGAGTTAGCTATCGCCCAGCGCACCGTTGAACTGAAGCAAAAGATTGACTTTGAAAAAGCCCAGTTCAAGAAGCATATGGCCAAGCTCAGCGTGCAAGAGGTGAAGAACTTCAAGATTATGCTGCACGAGCTCAAGGAAGCCTTTCTCAAGAAACGTGCAGAAGCTCAGAGTTCTCGTGAGCGCATGAAGAGCCTGGCTGACAAGTGTGTGCAAGCCTACAACGAGGCTGAGAAGCGCAAGGCCCTTGGGCGTCCGGGCATTGATCCCAGGATGGCTGCTAAGAAGAAGAAGAAGCCCACTGTGGCCGAACCCAACGCACCAAGGCAGGAAGCAGATCCCATTGTCTTCCCAACCAGCATGACTGGCTCGAAGCCAAAAGCCAGGTCTACCGCTTCAGAACTGAAGAAGACGAGGACTGTTGAGGTTGAAGCCAGAAAGAGAAAATATCATGAAGCCTCTGATGCTGCTCCCTCCAAGAAGAAGCGGAAGACCAAGAAGGAACGGGCTGCTCCCACAGAGCCCTTAATTGTTGAACCCATCTCCATGGTTCGCCCTAACGCTGAACATCAAGAGCGCCAACTGACTGTCCATGAGCATGCTTCCACAGAGGCTTATGAAGCTGAAGACATTCCAGCAGCTGATCCCACCGCTGCTGAAGACATTGGTCACCATGACAATGTTGAAGATGATGTAGTCCTTCCTCAGATCGAGTACCAACAGGTATCATCGCCTGTGCTTACGCACAGCGAACTCATCAGCATTGGTCGTCCTTTGACGCCAATTGCTCAGGATGCAACATGGGCTGATCACCCACAACAACAACAAGTCACACTACCCCGACAAGAAGAAGAAGAGACTTTGAGGCCCAGCCAACTCCATCTCCAAAGGCGTCGCCGGCGTTACGCAGGCTTCGCAAAGGACCAAGGTCTCAAGTCTCCGAGTCTGACGCTAAAACTGCTGAAGACATTCCGGCTGCATCAGCCGATGGCACTCAAGAAGAAGAACGTGTTCCTACTCCCCCAACTACTGAAGAAGCTGTTCTCGAGGAGAACGTGCTTGTGCCCGACCCTCCAGCTCGTCAAGTGGAGGTAGAAAATCTTGAGGCTGCCACCACCAACACCAATGAAGCCACTGACGCTGTCATGGCCGAAGCAAATGTGGAGCCTCCACCAACCCAAGAACCAGAAGTCAGCGAAGCCAATGATGCCACTACTTCTGTTCCTGCACCTGCTGCTGGTCCTTAGTTTGACTATCATATTGAGCACAGGCCTCAGGTATAGAAGGCAATGCCAAGGTTGCCCAGGTTTCCAGGTCCTGCATCAGCACCTAGATCCTTCAATGTCAACGGCTTCAAAGCAGACAACACCTTCTTCAATAGCTCCAAGAACCCCTACTCAAGGAAACGAATATCTTCTGATCGGTTCTGGAGCTATTCGCAGCGAAGCTATTACTCCTGCATTCTGTACAATCAAGGTCGCATATTCCCACATAAGCGTCTTGACACCGAAGCAATAGCTGGTCTGCCCTGTCTGTAAGAAACTCTGGATTGCTTCAAAGAGGTCGGATTGTTGCCTTTTGTCACCGACCAAGAGCACTGGAACGAAGAGTTTCTGCTCCAATTTTATGCCACACTTCACACCGTGGTTACAACAGGGATCCGAAGACTTGGGTCCTGGAGTGGATGACAGGAAATGTTCATCACGAAGCCAAAGCCATTGATATCATTGAGCTCACTGGTCTGCTGTAACGCCCTCGATGCGGCTATAGCTCCCACGTGTCGAGGCACGACTTAGAGACATAACCGCATTGAAAGCAATGTCGCAAGTCAGGCAATCATTACAACATCCCATGTAATACATAATAAAAGGGGGAGATACATAGTTGGCTTACACTCGCCACGTCACATCAGAGTACATAAATAACATCCATCATACAAGCACTCATGGCCCGACTACGGCGCCAAAATAGAAGAAAACCCAACATGCGACAAGGCCCTGAATCAAACCCCAACTAGGCACCACTACTGATCATCGGGAAAGGAAACATAATAACGCTGAGAGTCCTCGTCGAACTCCCACTTGAGCTCGTACTCGTCACCTGGAGCGGAATCACCTGGACCTGCATCTGGAGTTGTAGTATCTGTGAGCCACGGGGACTCAGCAATCTCGCACCCTCGCGATCAAGACTATTTAAGCTTATAGGAATGGATAAGGCAAATATATGTGGAGCTGCAGCAAGCGACTAGCATATGTGGTGGCTAACTGATACGCAAAAGGGAGCGAGAAGAGGAGGCAAAGCGCGAGCGAGAATCTAGAGGAACAACCTGCGCAAGCATAACTCCAACACCGTGTCCACTTCCCGGACTCCGCCGAGAAGAGGCCATCACGGCAACACACACAGTTGATTCATTTTAATTAATTAAGGTTTAAGTTATCTACAACCGCGGGCACGGCTTTCGAAAGTTCAATCCCTGCAGGGGAGTCCCAACTTAGCCCATGACAAGCTCTCACGGTCAACGAAGGAATAGACCTCCACCCGAGACACACCGATCAGACTCGGCAACCCGGTACAACAAGACAATTTGACAGGTTAAAACAAGACCAGCAACACCGCCCGAATGTGCCGACAAATAACGATAGGAGCTGCACATATCTCTTTCTCAGGGCACACTCAGATGAGCGCTCCATACAACTAAAACCAAACCTCGAGTTTCCCCGAGGGGGCGCTGCACAGGACTCTAGTTTGGACCAACACTCAGAGGAGCACTGACCGGGGGGGGGGTTTAAAATAAGATGACCCTTGAGTCTGCAGAACCCAAGGGAAAGGAAAAGGCTAGGTGGCAAATGGTAATACCAATGTTGGGCATTGCTGGAAAATCTTTAATCAAGGCGAAATATCAAGGGGTTCCCATTATAACCCAACGGCGTAAGGAACGCAAAATCCGGGAACATAACACCGATATGACGGAAACTAGGGCGGCAAGAGTGGAACAAAACACTAGGCGAGAGGCCGAGCCTTCCACCCTTTACCAAGTATATAGATGCATTAAGATAACATGGCAATATAATGATATCCCCAACAAGTAAATAAATGATGTTCCAACAAGGAACGGCCTCCAATCTTCACCTGCAACTAGCAACGCTATAAGAGGGGCTGAGCAAAGCGGAAACATAGCCAATCAACGGTTTGCTAGGACATGGTGGGTTAGAGGTTGACATGGCAATTAGGAGGCTGACAAGCAAAAGGTAGGCATCGTAGCATTGGCATAGCAAGAGCGAGCAAACTAGCATAGCAAAGATAGTAGTGATTTCGAGGGTATGGTCATCTTGCCTGCACAGTTGTCAGAGTTGACTGGATCCTCACAAGCAAACTCAACGGGCTCCTCGGTAGCGAACTCGTCTCCCAGCTCTACCCAAACAAGACAAACAAGCAACAAGGATACAATCAACCACGTGCAAGACCAAGCAATAAGATGAAATGATGATATGCTATGCGGGATGCGATGCGGGATGCAAAATGCAAGATATGACAGGAAATGCATGAACCTGGCCTCAACTTGGAATTCCAAGGGTGCCACTGGAAAGATGAGATGAAATCGCTTGAAAACGATATAAAGATCATTGGAATCGGAGTTACGGTTTGGAAATGGCAAGCGTTTTAAGATATGACACCGGTCTGCGATTTACAGCAAGTAGGCATCTAAACGCAACGAAATGAACATGCTACAGCCACCAAACATGACAACAAAATACATGGCAGGGATTCACACAAGATGCTTAACAAAAGACTAGCACTGAGCCACGGCCAATTCACTCATTATGAGGTCCAAACAAGCATGGCAAAAACGCAAATGCAAAACAGATTCCAGACTTAGTGAAATTAACACTAGTCTGAAATTTCAGATCACGAAGCCCTCTTCGGAGCAGCAAAACAACATGATACATGACCTGATTAAGACAAGTAATAACATGGCATGGAGCTACTCAACAAGCTTAACAAAAGTCCCAAAGTGACCTGGGGCCAAAAGGGATCACAAAATATATTAACGGGCACACGAACATAGCTAAAACACAATCAGTTTTCAGACTTGGTGAAAACTGAGACATGCTGAAATATAACTCACGAAGGCATGTAAACGAGCTCGATGCACTCACCACGGTGCAAGTCATGGCAAGGCAGGCATACATCCATTAAGAAGGCACAAAATACAAGCTAGACATGGCAAGAACAATGGCATAGCATGCACGGATCAACTACAACAACGCCGGCAAAATCGCAAACGAGTTGACGATCTGCCCAGATTCACCACGAAGCAATAGTAGAGCTCGATTGACTCAAGCTATGGTGCTCCAAAATAGCAAGTAAAGACATGGATGGATAGAGCATAACATGATTAACAAAACTCCTTTACTGATCATCCTCAAAAGAGGCACGGATCACTAGGAAACAAGCTGAACATATGGCATCATGAACTAAAATATCCCAGACTTAGTGAAAACAACTAAGTCTCTGAAACCAGATTTCCCGGATGCCTCACTTTGCAAGCTTGCACAAGTCACCACACACATTCTAAAAATGAATGGGTTGCACCTCTGGAAAGAAGACAAAATGCTTAACAAAACATATGAAGGACTCACAGGCATAGCATGCACACATTAATCATGGCAAAAATGACAAAAGTCTAAGATGAACTAGCAGATCTGACAATTAACTCAGGAAGCCTCCTTCTAATGGCATTTTGGGCATCAAGATGAACTCAAATGAAAATGATGCAATAGAATGAAATGATGTACTCGTCGAGGCGAACATTTTGATATACTATATGTCCAAAACGGAGCTACGGATGCAAAGTTACGGGTGGTCAAAGATTGCATAAAAAATTAAGATACGGGAGAGAAAGTCAACCCTCTATTTTTCAGATCTGGATTTGCACGCGGTTCGAGGAACACCGGAGTTCGCACTGTAGCAGCTCGCCGGACTTGGAGCTCGCGGTGGCCGGACTTGCCGGACGGAGGAGGAGGACGACGAGGGGAGGACCGGAAGCCGGGGCGGCGGCGCCGGCTCGTGGAGGCGGCGGCGGTGGCCCGCCGTGGTGCAGACGGCGAGGCGAGGCAGCCGGCGGCCGGGGCGGCGTGCGGCGAGGTCCGGCCGGCTCCGGGAGGCGGAGATGGCGGGGCGGCGGCGCGGCCGGTCGGCTCGGGGAAGAAGGACAGGCGGCGGCGGCGGCGGAGTGGCCCGGTCGGGCGCGGGAGCGGGCTGGAGATGGGCTTCGGGCCCGGCGGCGGTGGCGATGTGGACCGGGCGGGGGGGTGAATCGTGGCGCGCCACGTGGCGGCGGACAGGCGGACCGGACGTGTCCGTCGGCGGGAATGTGTCCGGCGGCGCGCGGTGGGATTTTTTTAGGGTTCGGAGGTAGGGGAAGATCCGAAAAACGGGAGGGGGGTGTATATATAGGCATAAGTGGAGCTAGGAGAGTCCAAATGAGGTGCGGTTTTCGGCCACGCGATAGTGATCGAACGCTCTAGGACATGGAGCAGAGTTTGGTGGATTTGGGTCAAATTGGAGGGGTGTTGGGCTGCAACACACACGAGGCCTTTTCGGTCCCTCGGTTAACCGTTGGAGTATCAAACGAAGTCCAAATGATACGAAACTTGACAGGCGGTCTACCGGTAGTAAACCAAGGCCGCTTGGCTAGTATCGGTCCAATCCGGAAATGTTTACTCCCCACACACGAAAGAAAGCTAGAAATGGCCACCGGAGGAGAACGAAGCGCCGGAATGCAAAACGGACAACGGGGAAAAAGCTCGAATGCATGAGATGAACACGTATGCAAATGCAATGCACATGATGACATGATATGAGATGCATGAAAACGAAAACAACACACGGAGACAAAACCCGAACCCGAGGAAATAAATATAACTTAATGCCGGAAACGGCAAGAGTTGGAGTACAAATTGGGAAAGTTACATCCGGGGTGTTACAACACTCCACCACTACGAAAAGATCTCGTCCCGAGATCTAGGACTGAAAGAACTCCAGGTACTCAGAACGGCGGTGATCCTCGCGTTCCCAGGTAGCTTCACGGTCGGAATGGTGTGACCACTTGACTTTGAGAAATTTTATTGACTTGTTGCGAGTCTTGCGTTCAGTCTCTTCAAGAATAGCAACTGGGTGCTCACGATAGGAGAGATCTTCTTGGAGCTCAATGTCCTCGAAGTTGACGGTGCGGTCAGGAGTCTTGAAGCACTTTCGAAGCTGAGAGACGTGGAACACATCATGAACATTTGCAAAGTTTGAAGGAAGCTCGAGTTGATAGGCGAGGTCGTCTCTCTTGCTGACGATCTTGAAAGGCCCCACGTATATAGGGGCAAGCTTTCCTTTGATACCGAAGCGACGAGTACCCTTCATAGGAGAGACGCGGAGGTAAACATGATCTCCGATCTCGAAAGCCAAATCACGGTGCTTACTATCATAGTAGCTCTTCTGACGGGATTGGGCTGCTTTGAGGTTATCACGAACGACTTTGCACATTTCTTCTGCTTCTGTGATTAAGTCATTACCCAGCAGCTGACGTTCACCGGTTTCAGACCAGTTGAGAGGGGTACGGCACTTCCTGCCATACAGAATTTCAAATGGGGCCTTGCCCGAACTTACTTGAAAACTGTTGTTGTATGAGAATTCAACATAAGGAAGACAATCCTCCCACTTCATGCCGAAGGAGATCACACAAGCCCTGAGCATATCTTCAAGAATTTGGTTGACACGCTCGACTTGACCGCTTGTTTGAGGATGGAAAGCAGTGCTGAAGCGGATGTTGGTGCCCATGGCCTTCTGAAAAGAATCCCAAAACTTCGAGGTAAAGATGCTGCCACGGTCTGAAGAGATCACTTTAGGAATACCGTGCAGAGAGACAATGCGAGAGGTATAGAGTTCCGCCAAATGAGCTGCAGTGATCGACTCTTTGATAGGCAGAAAGTGAGCCACTTTGGTGAGCTTGTCGATGACAACAAATATAGCATCATTGCCACGCTTGGACTTTGGAAACCCAGTCACGAAGTCCATCTCAATGTGGTCAAACTTCCATTCTGGAATGGCAAGAGGTTGGAGGAGACCAGCTGGCCTTTGGTGTTCTGCCTTCACTCTTCTGCAGACATCACATTCATTCACGAATTGAGCGATCTCGCGCTTCATTCGAGTCCACCAATAAGCTTGCTTGAGGTCCTGATACATCTTCGTACTCCCAGGGTGGATGGAGAGGAGAGAATTGTGAGCCTCGTTCATGATCACTTTACGAAGTTCACCTTTGGGCACAACAATACGATCCTCGAAGAAGAGAGTGTCCTTGTCATCAAGGCGGTAGCACTTGTACTTGTACTGACTCTTGGCAATCCCAATCTTCACCTTTTTCACCATAGCATCAAGAAGCTGGGCTTGGCGAATCTGGTCTTCTAAGGTAGGAGAGACTTGAAGGTTGGCGAGGAAACCTTGAGGAACAACTTGCAGATTCAGCTTGCGGAAAGCTTCACAAAGCTCGGGTTGATAAGGCTTGAGAATCAGACTGTTGCAGTAGGCCTTTCTGCTCAAAACGTCAGCAATCACATTGGCCTTGCCTGGAGTGTACTCAATACTCAGATTATACTCTTGAATCATTTCGACCCATCGAGTTTGCCTTAGGTTGAGATTAGGCTGAGTGAAGATGTACTTGAGACTCTTGTGATCAGTGAAAATGTCCACTTTTCTTCCCAATAGAAGATGTCTCCAAGTCAAAAGAGCATGCACAACTGCCGCCAACTCTAGATCGTGAGTGGGGTAGTTCTTCTCATTAGGCTTCAACTGACGAGATGTATAAGCAACCACTTTCTTCTCTTGCATCAATACTGCGCCAAGACCTTGGAGAGAGGCATCACAAAAGACCTCGTACGGCTTGGATTCATCAGGCGGAGTCAAAACTGGAGCAGTGATCAACTTCTCTTTCAAAGTGTTGAAAGCAATATCACACTCCAGAGACCAAACGTACTTGACGTGCTTCTGAAGAAGATTTGAGAGAGGCTTCGCGATCTTAGAAAAGTTTTCAACGAATCTTCGACAGTAGCTTGCGAGACCGAGAAAACTTCGGAGTTGCTTCACATTCTGAGGAGGTTCCCAATTCACAATTGCGGATACCTTCTCGGGATTCACAGAAATGCCCTTGGCAGAGATGATATGACCAAGATAAAGAACCTCATCGAGCCAAAATTCACACTTGGAGAACTTGGCATAGAACTGATGTTCCCTGAGCTTATCAAGAACCAAACGCAAGTGCTTGGCATGATCTTCCTTATTCTTGGAGAAAACCAGAATGTCATCGAGATAGACCAAAACGAAGTCATTGGTGTAGGCATTGAAGATGAAATTCATCATGCGAGAGAACGTCGGAGGAGCGTTGGCGAGGCCAAAAGACATGATAGTGTATTCATATGAACCAAAGCTTGTTCTGAATGCTGTCTTGGGAATATCTTCTTCATGAATGCGAATCTGGTGATAACCCATACGGAGATCAAGCTTGGAGAATACTTGGGCACCTTTGAGTTGTTCGAACAGCTCATTGATGTTGGGAAGTGGGTATTTGTTCTTGATGGTCTTCTTGTTCACTGGACGGTAATCAACACAAAGTCGGTCCGTTCCATCCTTCTTCTTCACAAAAAGAACACCACAACCCCACAGAGAAGTACTAGGCCGGATGAGACCCATTCTTTCTTGCTCATCGAGTTGCTTCTTCAGCTCCTTCAACTCTTCAGGTCCGAGCTTGTAAGGACGTTTGCACACAGGTTCCGTGCCAGGTTCAAGTTCAATAACGAATTCAACTGGCCGGTGCGGAGGCATTCCTGGGAGCTCTTCTGGAAAGACGTCTTGATATTCGCAAACGACTGGAATTTGCGAGATGGCATCCAATTCACCCTTCTCATTGAGAGAAAATAGACGGATAGTATTATCCCGAGCGGCAAAGACAATTACATCCTCAGACGAATGAGTCAATTGAATCTGCCTGGCAGCACAGTCAAGATGTGCCTTGTGCTTAGAAAGCCAATCCATTCCGAGAATAAGATCAATATCCGAGTTACCGAGAACAATTGGGGAAGAAAGGAACTTGTAGTCACCCAATGTGATAGTAACCTCAGGGACGCAGGTGTTAGCTGTCATCTGCTTGCCCGGTGACACAATTTGCAAGGAACTTTGCAGATACTGATAATCACACTCATACTTTGATGCAAAAGGTTTGGAAATGAAGCAATGCGATGCACCCGTGTCAAAAAGAACTTTTGCAGGAATATCATTAACAGGAAGGTTACCCATGAT